>NC_090951.1:13475072-13560072 GCF_040807025.1 Struthio camelus
CACAAATCACTCTGGTAGTGAAACTCAGACTGTCCAAATTCCCCTTAGACTGTGGCCTCTGTAACTGTGCCATCACTCACTTAACTTCACCTTATCTTTAAATAAGTTTAACCAGAAGGGACTTGTTCAACTCACCACCTCTTGAGTAACGTGAATTATTTATATGATCTTCATATGTGTTTGTTAAGCTATATACAGTAAGCCAAAGTGTAACTGTGTATTCTGTTCATCCGTAAGTGTGTTACTCCAAGCTTTGAGCTCAGACTAGCTACAATAAAAAATCTCTCTTTTTTTGCCGCTCTTTGATGGAAATAGACATCATTTTTTCATGTTGTACAATGGCAGCAGTGTTGTTTCAGACTGGCACATTACCACGGGAACGCCTGAAGAGACATTTCACATGTTCAATGTTGTTGTGTTGCCACTTTCCAGACCACCTTCCCCTACCACTTTGCAGAACTGAATGTACAGGAAGCCATATACAGCTGTGTCTTACACTGTGAACATGCCGCTGTAATGGCTGCTGTGGAAGTGATGACTAGAATAGCCCTTTTTTATCAATTCACCGCTTTGTTTGAGAAGTTAAGTGTTCCCTGTCTGTAGAGGGATATTATTATTGTGAAGTAACAATCCTGCAACACAACCCAGTTAGCTACTTAAAGGATCTCAGTAAAAAATGGAAATAAACTAAAACAAATACACTGCTTGAAATGTAGTACAGAAATACATTCCCCAGAAAGACCAACTTGCCAAGTAAATTGCATTGCAGGTACAGTAACGACAGTGCCATGTATTTTTAGATGATGCTAGAGAACTATATATGTTGTCTATTTGTAGGCAACATTTTTGGTGGAACACAGTTGTACTAATGATAATCTAAAATCTTTAAAAGGAGTTGAGAACAATAATTTTCTAATTTATACTAATAGGTTTTGATTTTCTTTAGTGCATGAGATCTACTTCTGTTTTCCGTCTGAAATTCGTCAAGAACAGCAGTGTTTACACCTGTCCTGTTAGAAGTAATGCCAGAGGGACCTCAAAGGCATCAGTCCTTTTCCAATCTTCTTTGGTCAGTGTTCCTCAAACATAAGATATTTTAACATCACAGTAGATGATAGGATGAATAGTTTCTGCAAAATTAAACATTGTGCCCCTTTCAGCCTTAAGTGTGCTCAGGTTAAAACTTGCTTAATTTATGAGCTGTAAGACAGCTATGAGGCCAGAAGGTAGGAATACTCTCAGAACAGAAACTTAATTTTTCAGAAGTAAGAGAAGTTTATTCTATATTGAAGGGATTATTTTCAGCACTAAGAGAATTGTGTGCTGCTCTCCCCCCCCCCCACCCCCCAAATTAAGAGAATTTTATTCTTTTTTTACTTTTTTTCCTGTTTGCTCTGGAATGCTCATGTCATCTTGTATACAATGGCTTTCCTTCTTGGCGGAACACCTTCATACATTTCATGGTTTTCTGCTCTTCTGAACTGGAACATGTTGTTGTGTGCTGTTAAAAGCATGCAGCTTTGGAGAACCTGCAAAAGACAAGATATTCGTGCATCCTTTTTTGGGCTCTATTTCCGAGAGTCCCTTGAAGCTAATTCAGAACTCTCCCTAATTAGAATAGAATAGATTTGTGTCTACTTACAGTTAATAAAGCTTTGTTCTGCTTCAAGAAGTTTTCCGGTACCTGATTATAGAATGGAGGATAGGAGAAGCAGGCAATAGTCATTTTATTCACTGAGTAACTTTCATTCAAATAAAAGGTGCAGAGAGACTGATTGAGAGCAAGAAACATGAATGTGATGGTAGTAAAGGAAACATCCTATGCTGATGTTTTGTTTTGTTTTGTTTTGTTTTTAGTTTTGTTGGTTAGTACACTGAGCTCCTCCTCTATTTTCCCTTTTTAAAATGTTTTAGGGATTGATATTGAACCAAAATACAGCATATTTTAAATAGTAGCCCTCATCCATTCATAAAGGTACATTATATTGCAGGAAGCATCCAACATGTGGTCTGTAGTTCTCAAGTGAAGATGTTAGCTCCAGGAGCAAATACTGCTTGGACCAGCTCAGTATCCTGGGGCACAGAGGCAGGTGTCCTGGCAGCTGGGGAATTTTAAGGTCAGGTAGGCACCGGTCTACTGAGTTTAGTGATATGTGGCAGCGGAGGATGGTTGGATCAGATTAGACCCTTTGCCTTTTAAAACTCTGGCGATAGGTAAGACTATTACTTTTGGTAATTTTTTCTTCAAACCCTCCTGTAGTAAATGATATAACAAATGGCCCTAGTAGGCGGGAGATTAGTCAGGTGAAACAGAGGGTAGAGCTGGCCTAAACTGAAGAACTAGTTAAAAAAAAACAAAATAGTACTCAATACTATATTGAAGCAAGCCTGTTTTTTGTGACCCCTATTTTTCAGTTTCTGGCTTTCCTGAGATATTTAGTTCTAGAGTTGGAAGCTCTGCTCTATCAAAGCAGAGTTGGAAAGCTAGCACTTCTGTGTAGAGTTTCAAATGCAATATGATAATTATCTGTCCAGTGTTAATATAGAGTATATCTGTTAAGTTCTTGGTGTCATTTCTAAAAATAATGGAAGTGATACTGTAATTTAGGAAACATGTTTGGTTTTTTTCTTGGTAAAATTGTTTCAGAAGCAAATATTTTCAAAGAAAACACGTCTGGCTCTGCATCCTGGCTGATTATCCCGTTGTCAGGTCTGGATCTAAAAAAAAATAAAAAAAAGTGTAGTAGGGAAGAAAGGGAACTACATTACAATGTGGAGGTTTACTTTTTTTTGTGCCAATCTAAAAAGAAGGAGCTTTTATTGCTTAAAGAAAAATTAATTTCTCAAGTTACTCAACTCACAAGCTGGTAACAAAAGATCTGCCTTACAGTGCTGCTCAAGACTCAGTTCTGCAACCCTTAGCTTAGAGTCACGAGTGGGAAACCAGTACCAATAAGGGAGCAAAAGCATTCTCCTTACTTTTTATATCTGGGTCATCTTAATTGATCCCAGCAGACTTCCTCATTGCTGGACTACCTCAGTCAACCCACCTTCCTCCTCACCTGGAGGAACTTGTCTCTTTTCCTAGCAGCTGAGGCAATGCCTTTGGGGAAGTAAAGGTTTCCTCTGTTACTCCAGGGAAGATTTTTAACCTCATCAGTGCCATATCCATTGCTGGGCAGTCACCATCACAATCAAATGACAAACCAATACTTATTCTTCCTAAACTACTGTATGTTCATTTATATTCCTAGAAAGGAAGTAGTGAATCTTACAACTGGAACAGATACTTTCGACACCTACATATTTAATTGGTTTTCTTAGTGCTTCATGCACTTAGCTCAGTCTTTAGTGTCTTCCTGAAAATTTCAGCTAACAAGAGTAATAACTACAATGCCTTTAAAATACGTATAATTTTAAAATATGGACAGCTGGTTTGAATTGATTGAACCTTTGCTAAAACAAACAGACAGAAATGACTCTCAGCTTGAATAGTGAATGTTAAGGTTAGAAAAACATTGGTACGGTTTTCATTGTTGCTGTTGAAATTGTGTATGAGGTTATGCATTTTTAGATGGAAGAAATGCTGCAAAAAAATCCTAGAGCAATTGAATACATACAGTATCTTCTATAGTAATTTAGCCTGGTATCTAAAATCAGGAGGTATTAAAATCTCTTTAAGAAAAACCTTTTGTGTAAAATTTTTACTTTCAGTTTTGGATATTTAACTGAGATTCAGATGAGTTGTGTCTGAATTTGTAGGTGCTTACACAATTTTCTTAGCACTTTTAGGTTTATTGCTTGAAAGTACCTCTCCATTTTCTTTTCATAATAATCCATGCTATTTAGTGGCACTGAATGATCATGAAAGTTTCATTTACTTACTTTGCACAGCTGTACCTTTTTAACTGCATTTTCACATTCCATACATCAGATTGTACGAGTTTTTACTTCTATGCTTATACTTGGATAGCGTGATGGTGGTATCCTGTTTTGGTAGGAATGACTAATTCTGGAAACTGGAAACTCTCTTATCTTTCAGTTTTCCTCTCAAGCTAGTTTGGAAATGACAAAAAGTGATTACCACCTGAAAGATTTTTGGTGCCCAAATGAAAAGAATGAGTTTTGTGTCACCCCTTCCTTCTGTCTTTCCTCATCTATTGCTTCCTGAAATATCAGAACACAAATTCAATAAGATTCAAGTAAAATTTCTGAAGTCATAGCATTTGAAGAATTCAAAACTAAGGATAACGAATCATCCTGTCTTTAGTCTAGCGGTCCTCAGTGCTAACTTCTTCAACTATCTTGATGTAACACCATACTGTAGGCTGAGCTTAAATACAAAATATGAGAGAAGTCTGTAGTAGTGCTGTTCTGAACATTATACAAATCACAGGATGAGCTTTATCTGCTGCTGTGGTCTTCCTCTTATTTTTATTAGTATCAATAGAACTACTAGTGAAGTTAAAGACCAAGAAACACGCCGATCGCAGCTGTTCGAGTGGCCTGTGCAGTTCCAGGAAGCTCACCCAGCATGGCCGGCAGCACTCAGCACCCTCCAGGGAAGGGACCAGAGCAGTGCACCGTGCCACGCACCAGCCAGCTGCTGTGCTGGACGGAGCACTTGGTCCTAGCTGTGCAAGCAGTAATTGCAGCCGGTAAGTGTTCCTTGGCATGTCCAAGTTCTGCAAGCTTAATGCAAGCGTATAGAAATGTTAAGGGTGTGCACGCTTCTGCTTCCTGCCGCTGCACCACTCAGACTCCATGCAACTCATTTACACTCATCTAGTTATGATGAAAAATCTTAATGTGGTTCTTATCAGTTAACAGTAGTGCTAAAGAACTGAGCTAAGGATTCACAGAAGGAGGTACCTGTGTTTTTGTCGTTTCTGCCTGCAGATAAGCTTTAACATTTTTGTGTAGATAAGCTTTAACTTCTTTGAGGTTTTGAAGTCTATTTAGTATAGTGAGCTTGGTTTGGTACTACTACAGTTCAGGCAGCGATCCTGTTGAAAAGATGAAAGGCAGAAGCAATCATAGCTTTTGAATCATCATAGCTTTTAAGCAGGGATGTAACTAGGTTCTTGCTTCACCAAGATGACACTCAAAGTCAGTAAAAGCTTCAAGAAGAAATGCATACTGGAAGCCTATCCCAAATATAGGAAAGAACTGTGAAGCTCACTAATGCTGCCTGCTTGCAGTACTTAGCCCGTGAGTGGTTACTAAAAACTCACAATTCCACATCTGATGCTCGGACCCCCTGGAAAACAGTGAATTCTGAAATGCATTAGAAAACTGAAAATGAGCTGTATATGACAAATCTATGTTGAAAGTAAAATAAACAGAAAGGCATAATTTCAGATTTAGTGGGGAATTCTAATATGAGTGAAACACAACAGACATTTGAGACGTCTAAGACTTAACCATGTATGGTAGGAACAAGGAGCCATGTTGCTCTGAAAGTAAAGGTCATTAAAAAATCTTAATTTGAATAGCAAAAATAAAGGAAAGCAGTGAGAGAAAATAATTTGTGGAATCAGCACTTTTAAGAAGTAATCTTAAAAATATGAAGTTGACTTCAGACTTGCTATTCAGTAGCAGATATGTTTTCTCCCATCAGGCAAGTAATACAGTTGGTTTAGTTTGTCTATGTCATATTAAATTGTATTTATATAGCTGTTTAACAGAGGACAGTACAGAAGGTACTCTTCTCCAGCAAATGGACTCAGAACCTGTTCACAGTTATAAAATCTCTATAGCCCACTGAGAAGAAAGGGGGTTGGATTAAAGCACATAACAAATTCATGTTCATGATCTTTCTATGGCCACCATAGAACAGCAATCTGTTCTCGCTTGCTTTCTCGTAATGTGCATCAATAGAGTAGCTCCTCAAAGTCTTTCATTAAAGACATATCCACATAACATAGGGAATAGGGGCCAACCTGCAAATAGTGTACAAACACTGCTTGCCATACTTAATTTTATTTTCATTTTTTAAAAGCAAATTATAAGCAATTCTTAAGGGAAGACATCACATCTTACTCTAGATTTAATTTTCCAGAGAATTTTTCATTTCCCTTTTTTTTTGATATATGTTTAAAATATACTGTCTAGAAATTATCCAGTTCTGCTGGTATTTCATTCTACTGAACTATTGTTTTCATTTTGAGAGTCATCTTTTCCTTTCTTTTGAAATAAGACCTAGACTAAATACCAAAATTCCTTCACTGCATATTATGGCTGAGTGCACTACAATATAAAAACCTTGATTTAAGTATTTTTGTATTCAAAGATTATAGGCAAGTGTTCATTTGAAGGTTCAGTGGCATTTTGTAATGAGAACATCATATATAAAGATGTCAGAGATGGAGCCTCCCACAGTGAGGTTGAAAGAAAAAGAAGAACGGAATGAATAGAAGAGTTTCTAGGTTCTAAGGAATTTTAACATCTCATTACTTTAGATTACTCTACATATAATTTTCCAATATTTTGTACTATAGACTTCTGAATGTATTGGTAAAATTACTTCATGCCTGACATCAATTTAGTCTTATTCATTATCTCCTTTAAATAAAACCTTAAAAATAGCTAGTTACAGTAAGTGAGCAATTTTGTGATAGATGCAAATTCTTCAACATTTCCAGAGTGAACTTGCTGTAGATGAAAACAGAAAGACTAGGAGGAAGCAGTCCCGCAGCATTTCGACAGCAATCTAGCATTATATGAATTTAACTAGCTGTAGCTTATACTATATTTTAGTACAATCAAAATTCTCACAACCCTTCATTAAAGCCCTTGCTACTAAACTGAACAATTCTAACTTACTTTGTCTAATGATAGTGGCTGTGATATTATCATTTGGTATAGTCAGTATTTTGACTGATGTTCATATGTCTTTGTTAATCTAATGAAAGGTGTGATAAAACTGTGGTTGCCTAAGGTAGTGCTGGATGTTGAGCACGAGGGGAAGGATCTCCATATTTGGACCAGTAGCTATCTTGAGCTATGCCCAATAATAGGGTCATCAACGACCTCATCAGCCACATCTCTTCTTAAAATTTGTGTCCATTTCCATCTCTCACTTCTATGGCACAGCTATAATCTGGCTGTAAACAAATCAGATATCAGAGGAATGTTTTATTATCTTAGTTATCTGAAGGTTTTTAAAAAATTCCCATTATAACATGCACCATTTGCTTTTCTACCTTCCGCAATGTTTTAGAATGATAATATTTGTGATCCTTAAAAATTACTATGCAAATTTCATGTCTTTGCTAGAAATGTAAATGAAGTAAATATGCTCAAACTGTAAAATCTTAGAGCAGGTATCTGTATTCCAGTAGCCACAGGATCTAATGAAAATACCAGATATATAGCCATATGCATTTATCTAAGACAAATACATTTGTCATTTACTATGCAATGTTTTTTTTATTTGAAAGAGCTTATAAAACAATTAGTTAAACCCACAGATGCATTCATTCTGATATAGGAAATAAATATTCCAGTTGTTTTATATTCCTTTTTCTATCTCTTATGCTGCTGGGGTTTTTTTGCTAATGCTTGAGAGAAATATTCTGCTCATGATACACCAAAAGACCCCTCTGTGTCCATTGCAACAGAGCGCTTGGAGCTGAGTGTAAGAGGAGGAGGAGGAAGGACGCAGTTCTTAGAGGGGACAACTGTCTTCCGTTTCCTTTCATGTCTGCTAGGAAAAAACTGAGAAGAGCTAATTTGCACTGGTAATCACCTGGGAAGGCTATCTGGAAAAATTTCCTGCTGTTAAAATGGCAAAACATTGGGAGAAGCTCCCTAGAAAGACCTTGTGCTGTCCTGTCCCAAGGAGATATTAAGAACAGGTTCAGAAATGTCTATCTAGTGAGGAGTAGAGGTGTAATCCTCCCATGGTGCAGATGGTTAAATAGAGAAGTGGTCCTTAGAAATAATAGTCCTTTTGACACCTACCAATAAGAAACTTGGTATGTGGTGATACATGAGAAATTTTGAGAGTTGATATTAATTCGTCAGTGCAAAAATAGTTGGGAAGCGTTGGTCTAGATGATCCTTCCAGTTCACCTTCTCAGCTGCATTTTCATATCTGCTTGTCCTGCCTCAAATAGAGCTAATTCACAGTGATGCTATTGCAAGACACTGTTCCTGCTCATTCAGAGATCTTTGCTCGTTCTTTCCTTTCGTTCATTCTTAGAGAACAGACTTGTTTTCTCAGAGGACACAGGAGCTGCATAGATGGGCTATTTTCTCACATTAAAGGTGGGTGAGAAGAAGCGAAGCCTTCCAGCTCAGGTGGAAGATGCAGCAGCTACAGACTGACTCCCGAGGAAAGCTCTCTGTTTGGAGGCTTTTCGTGCTCTGGAGAGGGATGAATTGCCGTGAGACAGGTTACCCAGGCAGGTGGCGGCACTGCCTGCCGTCGCCCTGTCTCTGCTGCTGGTTGCAGATGTCTCTGCTCCAGAAGGGCTATGCAGGGACCACGCAGTAGCTCTCTAGCCAGCCAAGCCTGAGCACCCCCACCAGCGAAAGGCAGAGGTGGGAGAGAGAAGGATGTGAAGAAAAAGGCTGGGAGAATGAAGGAGGGAATGAGCTATTTAGAAGGAAACACACTGAGAAAGCCTGATAAAGAAAAGGTAGATGCAGAAGAGAAAGAGAAATACAGTCTGAAAGAGAGAGAGAATGAACTGAAATTGCTCGTGAGTAGTTTAGTCTCAGAGTCCCACAGAAATCCATGCTATGGCACCTGAAATCTGAGACAGTCGTTCACAAAAGTGTAAACCTAATACAAAAATGCAGCCTTTCCAAACTGGTAGCATTTCAAAACCTTCTCCTGTCTTGTACACTACTTTATTCCTTGTTCTCTTCTGTGAGCTTCCGAACACAGTTTTGCTTGCTTATTATAGGCAGTGTTGCCAGCTTTTACAATTTTGTCATGAACTTTGAGATATTTGATGCTTTATTTAAAGCCTCAGCTCCTGACAGTGCAAAAAGAATTTTTTTAAGGTAAAATAAAACTTTCTAGGTCTCATGATTATGTAGGAAAGCTTGAAAGTGTGATGCTAACAATATGCCTGAAGACTTAATCCCTAAACATTCAAAAGTCATCATGTGAATATAAAGAACCCGATTGCACTAGAGATTTCTATTCCTTGTTTCTTTTGGATTTTTTCGTCTCATGATTATTATGCCTGTTCTCAGGATTTTTGGAAATCCAGTTGATCTGTCGGATTTTGGAGTGGTGCACATGCAGAATGAAAGGCATAATGATATTTTTATTACACTTTCAAGCCTTAGTGAAAAAAGAGGACAGGGACTTCTCCCTGGAAGCCAGTATTAAGACATTTGGTTTCTCCTGGCTAATGCTCTCCAGTATATCAAGCAAAGAACATAAAAAGAAGAAACACAACTCTTTCCCCCCAAAAACCCTACAGCAATTACTTTGTGAAACTTGTCATTTGCTTTAGATGCCTAAATGATATTCTGTAACTTCATACAGTATTCACCACTTAGATCCCTTGGTGGGAACCTCCTATGTTTGGTAGGAACGTGCAACACATTTGAAAATCTTTGACTGATTTGATAAAGGGAAAAGACACAAATTTTTGCAGAAGTGAATGTGAAAAATTAGTAACAGAATCATTAGTCATGATTGCATTTTCGTATTGATTCTGATATTAAATCATTTGCACTTATAATATCTTTATGCCCAAACTTGCCTTTTGCCACCAGGCCCGTGACCAAAAACTCTGTTCCTGTTTGGAGAGCGCAGGAAAAGAACACAGATTTTCAGATTTCCTTTAAGATTTCTAGTCCTTTTCCTCCTGAAGATGGCCTTGAAAATCCACACTAAAACTGATGTGAGGGCTGAAAGCTTGCCTCAGATTCTTTTTTCCCCCTAAAGCTTATTCCAAATTGTGCAACAGCCTCCTAGGACTGGGCTTTCCAATTGAAGGCCAAATCCTTGGAGGTGCCCAGCAGCCCCAGCCCCTGCGCTGGCTCCCTGTTAGGAAGGGAGCTGGGGGGACTTCAAGCCTAAATTATTTCCCTGTTTGCATCTCCTCTCCAGCAGTGAGCAGTCTCACTTGACGTGGGCATCCGATGGCTCCGACACCCCTCCCCTCCCGTCCTTGTCAACATCACCTCTCCCAATGCTTTATTCATTATGTTTTCATTGTCTTGAATTTATGCACTGTGGAAAGTGGGCTCCTAATGTTATGAATGTTGCTTTCAGTCTACTTGGCATGTCATCTTGCTGCCACAGACAGAACTTCCCCCTTTCCCCCAGATATTTTCTGCTGGGAAGCTTGATTCTAGTTTCCATTTTCTGTTCCAAATCATATGAATACTCTCCATTTTATTACCCTGACTTTTAGTGAAATCTGCAAAAAGGTTGTTACAGGGGAGAAAAAAAATGTAATGCACAGAGATGTGCATTGTGTAATGCGTGATAAACCTGTGATGTCTGGTTCTGACCACACACTGATATAAGCTGGCGATAACTCTGGCAATATAATATTTACCCCAATGTATGTGAAGTAGACTGGAAAAGAGACATGCTTCTTACTACAGAGATGCTTATATAACCTATGCTATATAAGTGCTTGTGCGCGTGGATTTGTGCATAGGCAGTGTCAGTAACTGCAAGTCCAGAAGTTTACGAGAAAATCAAATTTCCTATAAAAGCCTGATTCTGAAAAATCGTATCTCAATAACACAAAAAGAAAGGTGTTCTCAATAGCAATACATAGCTTTATATAATGATTTTGGTGAACATTCCTACAATTTTTCTAACCCATATCATAAACTCTGTTTTACAGATGAAGATGTAAAGGTGAAGTGAAGTCAACCGTCAGGGTTCGTGCTGCAGGTAAGTGGTGTGGCTCAGAACAGTCCAATGAATTGCGTGCAGAACCTTTCTAGCTCCCTTGTACTTACCTTAGAAGTCTTCAAATAGTAGAATGAAAGAGAAGGGGACATGAGAGGAAATGAAACCATATAAAGATAACTAGTCAGCCAACTCTTCCTTCTCAAAAACACAAAATAAAAGTTTCGTTCAATCCCAACAAACCCAGATGTCACCAATTAAGTATAAAAGTAGGAACAGGCAATTCAGGCCTTTTGTTATTGTGTTTTAATGTAGCTTTCCTACTGAAATTATATCCATACATGTTATGCAGATCAGACTAATAATGCACATTTCCAATTTCTAGTCTTTCTTTTGTGATAGCACCCTGTTCTGGGTTTGCCAAACAAAAGCTTAAATACAAATAAAAATCAGAATACCAGATAACAATTCTGCAACACTAAGAAACTGAATAAACCAGCAAATCATATCTCATATTATAATTTCCATTAATGGTGCTGTACATAGAGGAATAAGCAAGCTAAGAATTTTCACTCTCTCCCGATGATACGTGATGCTCAAGTGTTTTAGATGATCTCCAGAGGTCCCTTCCAACCTAAACGATTCTGTGATTCTGTGATTTACTCGTTTCAAAATGCTGAGATAGAATTAGGCCAGTTTTTGTATAAATGTCCATATGCCTCTTTTGTTTACTTCCTTACAAATGTGATTGTGGTGCAGCGCAGCTGAGGAAAACAGTGCGCACGGGGCTTCCCAGCTCTCCGGTCTTCTCTGAAAAGGGCTGGGCCTGAATGCAAAAAGCAATGTAGAACGTGGCAGTGGTGGCTATTGCGGTGCGTCTTTGGTAGACTTGGGCTCTGAGGGGGGGAGCAGACCAGCTGTGTAGATGTTTTGGCTCCATGTACAGCGCGAGGAGAGAGAAGATGCCTCGGGAACCACAGGGCTTAGGCTAGGCGAGAGCAAGCCGCTCTTTGCAGCAACAGCATGCAAAGCAGATTCGGCTTAGTGTGTTGTGAAACCATACCCTTGTGCTTCAGAAGCCTGCTTCCCTTCTCATGGCAGCGTAAATCTGATGTAACTCCATTAGAGTAAATGGTGTAAATCCAGTCTTGTGGAAAGATGAACAGTTCCCCAAATTTAAACATAACGAAACACATGCATACACCACATGTGTGCGCTGACATTCAGCTTTCATTCACAGCTTCCACCCCTTGACTGACTTTATGGAAATATTCATTCAGGTTCATCCCTTCTTTAAAACAAAAAACAAAAACAAAAGGAAAAACTGGGACTGATTATGCTTTTGCACTGAAATCATTCGAAACCCGTGGCTTTGTCATGAGTCCAGGGGAAATGTGGGAGTTTCTTGTTGAAATTTGAAGTTCACTTGGACTTGTGAGAGACTGAGAGTGAACACGCACAGATCCAGAAAAATGACTGTGTTCAAACAAACCATTGTAAAATGCAGGTCCTGACACCTTTAGAAGGAATCCTTGCTCAAAAAATGAACACAAATGAAAACACATTTCTCCCTCTTGAAATTCTGACTCTTAACCCTAACGAAAATCTCTCTTTCCACTATGGGAAATATTATTTATTAAAAAAGGAAAATGCATAAAGTTTTGCTCAATGAAATGTCCCTATAACAGCACTGAAAGCAGAAGGAAAAGTATGTTTTAGTTAGTTTATAAACAAAAGATTATTTCTTGCACTGCCAGCAAAATCCTGTGTGCCGACAATGTTCTGGCTTCAAACATTATCAGCAACTGGCAGGATGAGTCCATTTATGTAAATGGACTCATTATTATTAATTTCTGCTGGCGCTGAACGATTTATGAACTGCTTTTCGAATATGGAAGAGCGGTTCATGAATCAGAGGGGAAAAAATGTTCAAAAAGTCCTGGGTCGATAAATAACAGTACTCGTTCATGAATCCCGCCCACGATGTCTTTTATCTTCAGTAAGGAGAAGATCAAAATGATAAAATAGTAGTGTGCCAACAAAAAAGGATTGAATGGGCAGAGACTAGTAACATTGTCCTCTTCAAGCCTTAATGGGCAGGGATGAATGGCAACAGACCATCCTTCATGAACAGGCAGCTTTATATTGTGATTCTCCCAAGGTGAAAATGTTCTTTCTTGTACACATGCGGCCCAAAGTGGAGTGAGAGGGGGCTGCTACGCAGATCTCGCTTGTCTCCCACCTTCCCGAACGTATACGAGCTGCAGTCCGGGGATGATGCTTTTCCATCGTTTCCATTTTTCAAGGAATACAAGGATACAATTTGCAGGTATTGTATTTGCAAAACTCTGTGGGTACCTCTCCAACATGCTTCCCCCATGTCTTTTACCTCCCATCACAAATTCTCTACTTCTCTCCTAGAACTGGCACGTTACCTGGCTCTTCTTTGCGAGGGAGTGCAGGACCCACTGAATTTTAAGGTGAACAGTTGCTCCAGAGATGAAAAGTACTTCATGAAAAGTAAGAAATCTGGCAGCTGCCCACCTTGTCTCTGCTCTTAGACCATACCACAAGCCCTGAACAGGTTAGAGGCTGTGGGAGAGTACAGTGTGTGCAACTAAATTTATACGGGGTCTTGTTTAATTAAAGCACTGTTTTTCATCTGTATTTGAAAGAATCAAGCTGAAACATCAAATTTTGCATGTGCCAGGAGTGGATTGTGGCCACAGAGATGGTATTTCCTCCCTTAGGAAGTTCTCTGATGTGCGGTCACAAAGAACTGGGTCAAATTTATCCCCAATGTAATTTCATTAAAATCACAGAAGTTGTGCCTAGAATGAGTTTAGCCCATTATTATTTCAATGCTAAATATAGGGCAACTCTATAAAAATGAAGTAGAGATGGTGATAAAAATCTGTTCTCTAATTAGTTTTGCTTTCTGCATTTTTGATATAGGAAGAAACTACAACTGGATATGGTGATTATAGTTTGTTCTTACATAGCATTGCTCATGTGAGGACTTCAAAGCACTTTTCAGGTATTAGTCAAATCTCACAACATCCCATGAAGTATGAGGAACCGTATTATTGCTAAAGGTGAGCAAAATGAAGCATGGGTAACTTCCATGCATAAGGTCTTGAGAATAATTTGGCACAGTCAGTAGTCAAGCTAGAAGAGCTGATGACTTTTCCTACTGCAGCCATTAGCTAACAATATCTTCCAGCAGAGGAAAATAAAATTGACAGACTAGTAGCTGTTTTTTAAACCTTATTCTTATGTATATTTGAAATTAATATTTTGTCTATTTTCTTTATTTTGTATTACCACAGGACAAAAATCCTATGCCTCTGAGCTCAGCGATGAAGTTTTAATCACCTCAATATACATCTTTCCATAATATATATTTTCCTGTCTACCAAAGACATAATGGCTACTCCTTTTATGGGAAACCAGGATTTAATCCAGTAAGTCTGTGAGAATCAATATTCTTGTGAAATGACACCATGTTGAAGTTATTTTATGTTATGTTGATGGTTAGCTAATTTTGTAATGGAGACATTTCTTCTAGAAGCAGACATAGTATAATTTAGTGGTAAAAACGTCAATCACAAGGGGTTGAACGCCTGTGTCAGGGCAGGAAGAGGGCAGATTTATTGATGGAAATGTATCTATATACTCTTTGTAGCACTTTGACCTGAAATATCCATTTTGGTTATAATTTTGTTTTGTGAAAATGACATCAACTGCAATCACTAATGCAAAAATGACACTGGAATGCTTTGTTCCGCAGGCCTGATTTAAAAGTCTTGCTGCTGTTTGTTATAGTAACAGCTTCTCAATAGCAAGGAAATTAAGGTACCCATTTAACTGCTCCTTTTTTCTGTTTGTGGGATTTTGTAATAGATGACAGCCTCAGAAAAAAACAGTGTTCTTTTTATACTGTTTAATATTGTTTAAATAATAAATATATAGCATGTTTCATAATAACATTGAGGTAACCGAGAGAACAAGACATGGTGATCTGGATAATGCTATATGTGGATATATTCCTGTGTGGTTTTTCTTCCTAGTGCCAGTTAACCACCCACCCAAAGTCATAAAAATAACAATAGGAATGGGAAGGAGAGAATGGAATAGTGTAAGTACAGAGGCTGAGAAAGAACAAGTGTCAGGGAGGAAGACAAAGAAATAGAACAGTAAAAAAGGAAGGGAACATAGGAATATTCCATTTGTAACTTTTTAAAAGTTTTTTTTAAGGAATATAAAATCCTTGTTTTTAGTCCAACATGAATTACTAGGAACAAACCAGACTGTGCTCTTCCTTTTTCCAGTATGAATATGGATTGACTCAATGGACTTCTGTGTTATTGCACCAGATTCACAACAGTGTAATTAAAAACAGAACCTGGCCCACTCTCAGCTTATAGAATAGCAAAAGGATCATTTGAACAACGTGAATTTTATGGAGAACCTGTGCTGTTTTGTGACCTACAGGTTAATGTCTATTCTCTGCTGCACTGTTATTCCTCCAAAGAGTGTCTCTTGCCGAACAGTATCAGGACTACCTAATTATTAAAGGCTTAATCCATCCCTGTGCTAGTTCTGAGAAGTCTGCGCTTTAGTGTAGGGTAACCCTTGCGCACCAGAAAGTTTAATTTAGCATAAATAACAACAGAGTGTTTTCCCAGCTAGCACAAGATTCATGCATGCTTTCCCATCTTCTACCCTTCCATTTACACCCTTTCATGAATTTCAAAGCCAATAGCTCGCTTTCCTCTAACAACCACTTTTTTTTTTTTCCTACTGAGACCTACAACAGTCATAATGTCCTTTGTAAATCTTAACTCTTGGCTCCTTTACATGCAAATAAACTGAAGGAATCAGAGACCATCCAGTGTTCTGTTTTCTGCTGAGTCACAATGATTTTCTCACTTAAATGTAGAAACCATTTTGAATCTGGGTAGATTATAACTTTCCAGCAGGACCATAAGAGGAAATTTGGCCTATATTTTAAGGACGTGAGACACAAAGATGTTTCTTTTGAGTGATTCTCGAGGCTTTCTATAAACTTTACTTATTGGAAACAGTCCTCAGCACAACTAAGGGCTGCCCGTTAAAGAACACAGAGCATTGCTCACATGATGATATATGATAACTTAATATGGCATTGGTACAGCAGTGTATGTGTTTGCATGCTATTGGGCACGCTTAGATAGCTTATTCACAGGTTGTCTATCACGCATCTCCATGTGGGCTGGAAGCAGGTAGATCTGGAAGCATCCCATCCTCCCAAAGCTAGGACTGCTCATTAAGAGCACCCATGGTGCAGTCATGGGCACTGATTTACAGGCTGGGGAAGAGTGTAAATGTCAGACATAACGGAGCAACTGGTTCCAGGAATAAGGCTGAAATTCAGCTCGCCTTCGCATTTTGCTAATCAAATCGTGCATACTTAGTACATGCCTCAAAGAAATGCTGACTGGCAGGAAAATTAGTAGAAATTCATTATTAAAATAATACAGCTATTGGCTTAATTAAAAATAAGCAGAATTTTGTTGTTTGTTCCCTAAACCTGGACATTTCTGTCTGGCCATTTGCATAGGTAATATCTCCATCGTATTTATTCACGCTGCTCATAAAAGACCACATCACAAAAGTGCCTGGAAAATAAAACTCCAATGAAAAGGGACCCATCAAGTTTAAACAGAGGTTTATATTGCAGCATTATGAGACAGAGGCTTGCACATTTGCAGCTCCCATGGCAGAAAGTGAAACTCTGAACAATTAAAGCAGCACAGACATCCTGCCCTAAAGGACTGTAAGCATTTAAAAAAGCAGCCATGACCTCTCTTTACTGGGCCTGTTTTCTATTTAATTTACAGTCTTTATTAGCCAACAAAATCTTGGCTGGATCTTAGTTGAAGTGATGAATATACAAGCATTTTGATCTACAATTTGGGGCACTTCAAAGTATTCTTTACTTTATGATCATTTGTAAGCAAGGTCAGAGCTCTGACAGTAATTTAGATACCACCTAAACATATAAGTTCTTTCATGGTAGCATATGTATTGTCCTTTCTGCAATTGCTCCCAGTAAGATTGGAGTTGCAAATGGTCATGCTTTCAGAAAGTTATTCCTGCATTAAATATGTGTAAGCAGCTCCATACCTAACTTTCACTGACATGATTCCCATGATGGCACGCAAAAATGATGCATATGTGCATGGCACACAAAAATGATTTGTTTTCATGGATTTGTTTATTCAAATGCTAGCTTGGGAGAGTGGTAATTATAATGATTAATTTAACTTTATGAAAATCCAGGCTTAAAACCTTTGAAGGGGAGTTTCTCTTCCCTTTGTCATCTCTTTTTCTCACTTTGCCATACACTTTGCTCATGCATGACGAGTGTTCTACTTTGTCGGATTATCAGCAGTTTCAGCAGCGTTCTGCTTTTCAGTTACAGGGAGTATCTCTCATACCAGCAGGATCTTGCAAAGCCAAAACTTTGAGTTGTGGCTGCTGCGTTAGCACCATTCTCTCGAGTTCTGTGCCCAGTTCTTTCTAGATGTGGTCTTTCAACGTCATTCTCTCTAGCTCTGGGCTTGCTGGTGTAAGCCTTCTCATCCTTGTACTTCATCTCTACAGGCAGAGCAGCACACTCAAGACTGCAGCTAAAAACATTCTACAGACGCTTTAAGGCCCATCATAGGCTCTCCCCAGCCTGTTCACCCCATCACATCCACGCGCTCCTGACAGATCAATGAGCATCCACCATTCATACCAGGTTTCACCCCCACCCCAGCTCTTAAATTTTGAACCATGTCCTTTTTATTTTCACCTGTGAGTGTCCACTTCTATAAAAATCTGCTAAACCACTGCATTTGCCCTTCTTCACATCCTCCCTTAAAACTCTCCTCTGCTGTGACACCTTAAAAAAATGGATAGTGGTTAAGCAGCTGATGTGCTGTGACTGCATAGTGATCATAATTATCTCCCAGTTACCTTGTCATTTCTGCCCCTCTCCCCATCTGTTTGCTGTCTCTTATCTTCTGCTTAGATTAAAGACTCTTTGGGGTAGGGACCATGAGTGTATTTCCTATGTATTTGGATACTGTCTTGCATGAAGAATCTTGGGTTCTAGGCACTACGGCAGTACACATAAATAAGAATTACTATTTCTAAAGTAAAATCCTCTACAATTTTTTTTTGTATGCATAAATTATAGCTGCGTCCTGTAATCCATTTTTCAGGCTAAACAATTGACTTCAATGGGAGTTGAGCCAGGGCAGAAGTTGGCTATAGTCTTTATTCAAAACAAGCAACATAACATATTATTAATCACCTTAAATAGAGACTATCATGTTCAGTGATGCAATCCTACCTGTAGATAAATTAAACACCTTTCCAGAAACGTTTTGACTTCTCTCATTTACACAAGGCCAGTCTGCTTTAAGAAACTATTGTTCTACTGGGGATAACAAGATTGCAGCAGCTCGCAGGCTGTACTTCCTTCGCGTTGGTTGCTCGTCAGGAGACGGTGGTGAATAACCACCCGAGCCAGCTGTATGCCACCCTATGTTTGCCCAAGGGATCTGGAGGTAGCTGTTACTTCCCATTCTGTGCTTTTGTCTCCCACTAGAGCAACACAGAGCAGTCTTCTGCGGGGCTGTCGTTTTTAGTTTTATACAGAATTTTGTTAACATCCTCCAATATAGCTGTAACCATATTGCAACTGTATCCCTAAGCTGCTAGTTATAATTCACAAAGGTCTTGGAGAAGCAATCAGTTTGGCCAGGAATGCAGCTTGGGAAGAATCTGAAGCTATTTTAGCATGTCTGCATTGTAACTGTTGGTGGGAGAGGTGGTTACGGAGGCCACTGTCTCCTGTACTGTTCCTTGAAGAGCGACAGCTGTGTGCTTCCGCCCATGTAACTTGGAAGAACTGCAAAGGAGCGGAAAGCCAAAGCCAAAAATAAAAACATGCGCAAAAGCGATGAGTAAAATCTGCCAGATTCAAGGAGCTGTTGTACTACTGGAGATAAGCCAGAAATCTGTGGAAGTCCCCTATTAGTGCAATGGCCTGGTTGTAATTGCCCCCCACCCCCCACCCTTTCCTTCCCCAGGTGAAACTTCTCTTGCATGTATAAGACAGACCTGAAAAAGTACACACACTTTTTCCAGAGTTATAATGTTTGTTTTATAGGCTTTCTGCCTGAAAGTGTTTTTTCCTCTTTTCCTGCAAAGTGTGGAGCTTCCTATATTGATGTGTGAGAGTGAGACAAGTCCTTGAGATACACAGTAAATCTATATGCATAGTTTCTGCTCAAATTAATTATTATTTTAGGTGAGGGCTAATCTTAAATAAGTGTTCATAGCTCAGGTTGCTTTCCACTTTCTGCCAGTGTTTAGGTCATTAGATGCTGGTCTGTAAATGAACCGTGGAGATAAGACCAAATGTTAAATATCCAGGGCTGCCTTACATAGGAAAAAATTCAGAAAGGATAACAATCTCTTTGCTTCAGACCATAAGACAACTATTGACTTTCTAGCACTACAAAGAAACCTTCTGAAGCATTCTTTGTTTGCCATCGTCAGAAACTAGATTCTAAATTAGAAGCACCGTTGATCCTGGTCTCATTCAAAAGTCCCTATGTTTCCATGGGAATAAAAGTGTTCATATCTGGATAAGAAAATTGCTGCAGTGGAATAAAGCATACATATGGAAAGAGGAGTAAATTCCAGGTTTCTTCCTAGTCTTTGCGACAAGATAGAGCATATTTAGCTGGATAACTTTTTTTCAAGAGCCATAAGAAATTTGTAACATTAAGTTGAATTTAGTGGTTACTGTACTCTCAATAAGGTGCCTCTATCCCTATATATTTTGGACGACTTCTGTCAATTATTTCCTTGTTATTGGGGAGAATAGTCTTTCAATATTTTGAGTGGAATACTAGAGTATATTGCATTTCTTAAAATTGCCTACACTTTCCTGTTGGAGAAAAAGCATGCAATACTCAGAAGATGGAGCAAAACTTCACATTTATTTCAAATAATTTTGCACCCAATTATACAAAGGTGATGTGTGATAAATACACAGAATCTGATCCATAATTGTGACTAGAAATTAGTAATATTATCCTAATTAAAAACCTTATATAGGTTTGTTATTCAATCTCTAGTTCAGTCTCTAGTCCCTGACAGACTTATATGGCTCAAATAATCACACGATTTGCAGATGAAAGATTTAGTAAAAGTTTCATAGAAAACAATCCCCAATGAATTCCTAGTATTTTTCAATATTGTGCCTCTTCTATAGCAATAATGGCCTTTGGGACCTCTTGCTTACTTATGGGACATACGGGTCATTCAAAAGCCTGAATATTCATTATGAGATGAGCTGGAACTGACCCTGCAGTATATTTGGTTAAAAACTAAATTTTATGTAAATTCTACAGTGATGTTTTCTGGCTCAGTTAGAATCCATTCTACTGTTTATCTTTCTACTAATAATGGTCTCTCGGGCTTCTTCTTAAGCCTCTCAGTATACTTTTTTCTTTTAAAATGAAAGATCAGGATCCAAAGAAAACAATTTTTAAAGATAGAAATAGAAACACTAGGTAAAAGGAATTAGCAATGCAATCTCTGCATATATTATGTGAAAATCTTCTGCAAAATTGCAGCTTGAAATTTTATTCCTAGGACATTAACCATTTCATGTTTGAGCAGCACCACTGCTTTGGTTCCCCACACTTTAAGAACCTTTAGATATGCTTTTGATTTCTATTTCTGGATATTTCTGTAATATTTATTGAAATATTCCCTCTCCAGAGTGGAAAATCCAGTTCTCTGGAAGAAAAAATCTATGGCATAGCTCTGAAATGAGAATTAACCTTGATTACTACAGTAATTTCCTAATCAAAACTGGAGACCTGCTAATCAAGCCTGAATTACCAGCTGCTTGATTTTTATAGTGACATAACCAAAACTGAACATTTGGTAAACAAGGGTCTTATTTATGAGGGGGAAAAAATGGGCATGTGGCCATATTTAGCTTAATTTTTTTATCAGTACAGTGTGGTGGTTTCCTTATCTGCTGATGTGGGCACGTCCCTCCTGACTTGGCCCATCCACTTCGCCCCAGAGAGATGGGCAGTGATTTTTAGGTCACCCAAAGAAGTGAAGTCAGAGCAAGGAGGCTCCCACGTCAGGAGATGTCCTATCACCTGCCTGTTGTTTTTGGACCCAGGGAGGAGACTGACTGATGTTTTTCAACTACCTTATTAAGGAGTAGGTTAAAGTGAGCCTTGGAGTAAAGGAAACAGACAGCAGAAGCGAGCGGAACAGAGGAAACGAAGGTACTGGAGAGCCTGGGCCCGAGGGAGCGAGGACGGTGCTGGAGATGCGGGAGAGCAGGGAGCAGCCCCTGGGGAAACGGGAGGCTGAACCCGCTAGGGCCTGATGGCACAAGCCACTGACCGCTGCTGCGCCTGCACGCACAGCACAGCTCGCGTAGACGGACAGCGTGCCAGGTATTACAGACTCACTGATGCGCCTGGACGGTTCAAGTATTTGTCTGGTTTCTGTAAGTGCAACTAATTTCATGTTTTTAATCTTTTTTTTTGGTCTGATTTCTGTTCTTTTTTTTTCAGCTCCCAGATGGTATCCTGTATCCACTGACACAGAAAATAATTTCCTAGTATTTTCTTTAGTGAATGACCTATTATGAACAAGCAAGAAAAAACCCACAATGTACAATTCTTCCATAGAAACTCTCTGATAATTAATATAAATGTAGAGAAGTCCCCAAAATGGGAATTATTTTTGTTACTTGAACTGTGGATGGTATTTCATAAAATTTAAAAAAAAAAAATTCTGTGCAAATTATGTTGTCCTGGATAATTGTGCTGTTAAAAAGGTATTAAGAACAGAAATACAAAAAGATTATTTCTAGAATAATGTTTGCAACATAAAATTCTCAGTTAGTCAGATTCTTTCCCATCTTCCGGAGGTTACCTTAGACCTAATCCCTCGTTCTCTCAATTCTTAGCATAAAAATGCATGCTAAAGCTACTGCTGCTTCCATTTTTTTTTTCACCATCTTACCTCACACACCTGAAAAATTGTTTTTCCCTTTAAATCTTGCGTGTAACTCATGCCTAATAGAAATGAAGACGTATAGGGATGAATTGAAAATGTGTCGAATGGTTTATGGCATATTTAGACCTTGAAGAAGACGCGTGGAGTGGCTGTACGCTTGCGCACGACGCTGTGAAGCTGCAAGGGAGCGCGGCGCGCGCCGGCCGGCCCAGCGTGCAGGCTGCCCAGGCGTAACGCTCTCCTGCAGCACGTGCAGTCCAACCACGTCATGCAGCAATTAGAGCAGTGCACTTAGCTACTTGCAGCAACTGACATTTCTTCAGAGCGGTTTTAAATATCAGGAGGATGTGAGCAAGTATGAGCTAAAACAGAGAGAGCGATTCCTAATATTGTGTACTCTTGGCAGGAGGGATCTCCATGACGATGAAAAATTCAAATTTTAGGGATGGAGCCTGTAAGCACACTCAATAGGTGAAGACTCGCAACATTTTGAAGGCCAAAGAGATAATGGTGGGAAAAGTGGCTTAAACAGAATTAAGCAATGGGGGTTATTTCCCCCAACCAGGAATAGTACTCTGCTCTACTCCATGGCATGTCCCTGCAGCCGTGGCCCTGAATGCAGAAACTTTCAGTTTGCACTTTCAGGTGCTCAGTATCGCCTTGCGTGTCTAGGATGACCTTTATACCCTATCAAAACTTCAGAAGCACAACAAATCCACCTGGAAATCTTGATCATTTCAGACTGCCCTGTACTAGGGCATAACAGGAGATCTGCAGGGAGAAGGAGCACATGGAAAGACTAAGGAGGGAGTACCGGCAACAGGGGATTGACTGCTATGGGGAAGGTCAGACAACAGAATAGACAACAACAACAACAGGGAAGGTAGAAAGGTTGGGAAGAGGAAGCAGAAATGGTAAAATAACACCATAGTAGCGCTGAAGCAAGGAAAAATTTGAAAGTGTTCATTTTCAGCCAAAGAAAAAAGTAGGGAATAAATAGAGATAAAAAAGAGAACAGAAACTAGGACATATAAAGGAAAAGAGCAGGAGCGGAAGAGGAAATTAAGGGAGTGGAGAAACAAGTGCTAGAAGCGAAGATGGATGGGGGATGCTGAGGGAGGAGGTAGCACAAAAAGATCTGACATAAAGGGCTTTTAGGTAGGTGAATTTTATTTGTATATGTCATTTCCTATGTTTTATTGCATTTCTCTGGCAACCATCCCACAGATCCATAACGTATGGGTTGATGGGAGGAGGCGGCTAGAAGGACAAAATGGTAGTTTTTGGCAGAATATTGACATGACCTGAGCCAGGTCATTATTTGTGGTTGTCACTAGAGAAATAGTCAAATTGGGTTAATGGGGCAGGTGTTTATGAATCCTACAGGCTAGAGGAGGCTCAGTTTTCAATTCCTCAGAAGGGGAGAGGCCCAAGTATTTCAATGCAGTTGAAGTGATGGCAAGCAGTGGTTCCAGCACTGCAGGGGCCATGGGGACCTGTTTCAGCTTAATATGGCAGTTCTTAACTGATATGCTTCAGCTTCTTAGCAAGCTTAGGAAGACGGCCACTGCCAGCTTTCTACATACTTTTTATATACCTTATACTCGGTTGCTTATTTTGCAGCCATTGAATAGAAAGCATTTTTGTTAGTGCAAAATGAGATCCTGAAGCACAAGTATGTGGCAAGACATGACTTCTATGGAAAATGTTCTGAACTCTGAATCTCCATCTTTTGTGGGTACCTTTGTTTCTTTTTGCCCTCTGGGTGACTTTCCAGGCTTTTTTTCTAATTATCTTGTCTTGAATTTAAAATTGGGAAAAAAAATGTAAAACATAAGGCGCTGAATAAAATGAGTTAGGATTTTTGAAAAGTTCAAAACATAGGCATCAGATGCCATCCTGAGTCAGACAAAATGTCCTCTTCGACCAGTGTCATCTCTCTGGTGGTCAGCAGGGGCAAATGCTTAGGGGAAAAGGTATACGAAAAAGGTCACATAGAGAGCGATCCTTCTCCCACTGTATCCTTTTGCCCTCTGAGGATCAGTATGTTACGCACTTTGATTTGGAGGTCAGATCTCAATCATTGTGTTTATTAGCTACTGATGGATTTATCTTGCATAACTTCATATAATCCCTTTCATCATCCATCTACGCTTTCAATGTCCACACAATTCTTTAACCATGAGTTCCTTAATTTCATTATGCACAGGAGGGATAAAGTACTTTTTTTTTTTTTTTTCAGACTAATGGCCGATCATTTAATTGGGTGCTCCCTGTCCTTGCATCTGTGAGAGCTGTTGAATAATTGTTCTCTATAAGGCTTTCTAAATGAAGATACTCTCTTGCATTTTACACCCTTTTGATCAGACATGCTTGTCCTTCTCTTTCCAACTCTTCCATGAAAAAAGGAAAAATTCCACATGCTCTCCAACAGTGAATCACAACTCCAACTTCAGCCTAATGAAATTGTAATTAATTAAAGCAAAAGTAGTTTTATGGAGTTCATCCTGCACAAATAATGAAGCCTTAGTCTTACTTTGTGCCTCCTGCGTGGTTGCCCTCTCATGTCACACTGCTATTGTTGTTCCATGGTGTATGAAATCATGTATTTGTAGTGTCATGATCTGTGGTACAACTGCTAAATATAATTATAGTAATGGGAGAGTATGCTCATTCTTGAGTTCCCTACAACAAGAGGGAGGGGAATGGCCTTGCGAGTAACATTAAAAAAAAGTATGATTGATATTTCTTGACTTTAGACAAGATACCTGAGTGTGGGCACACAGCAAGATATGATGGGGTAAACCAGGGTGCGAGCTTAGTTTCTTAGAAACTTTGGTAATTTTTCCTCTTCACTGGCCAGCTCCCCAGTATCTGATGTAACTATTATTGTTTCTCGTTCACTGGCATCTAAGCTATCTTGCATATGCCCTTGGGTGAAGGCACATATATAGATGTTTGCTGTGTGGCAGCTGACATGCTGCTGCTTCGCTACTGCTTTGGCCTATGGAAACGTGTTTGTGTGCCTACGCTATTAGTTTCTTGGTGTCTTTGGTCTCTGCCTTGGCAGAGATGAAGCCAAGAGCTATATGTGCTTGCAGAGCGCGCGGCCACAGGAGAGCTGGCCCCGCGGGAGGGTAGGCCAGTCCTGTCCGCCGGAGCTGCTGCAGGAGGAGCTGTTCTGTTCCCTGACGCACCGTGTTTTAACCCGCACCGAGCACGAGGCCGGAAGAGAGACTATGCGAGGCAGAACAAGTGTTTTTCTGCAGACAGTAGTCATCCACATCTCCTCTCTGCAGCGTGCTCCGCTCCCGTGTTATTTTGTATCATTCCAGTCTGATTGCTTTAAGAGGAGACAAAGAGCAGGTTCCTGGATGGAATCAAAACTGCCCTGAAACAGCACGGTATGTGGCAACATGTGGAGCAATAGTGAGAAGCTAAAAAACGGATGGACCCTAACCCAAGGACCGAAATTAATGTAAGAGAATTTAATGCAATACAAGGTGGGTGGAACAAAGAGTAGTCTAGGATCTTGTTTATATTCAATTATTGCAATCAATATCCAGCACTTAAAGAGAAACACCAATGCAATGGCTTTCACTGAATTATATGAAGAAACAGGATAACTCCAGCAAATAACACAAAACATGTCACAAATCAATTGTATTGAAAATATATTAGGTTTCTTTAAAAAAAAAATCAGAAAAGGAAGCAGCACAAGCAAGAAGAGAAACAGCACACAAAGATTTACTTCTGACTGCTACAAAATATTGAACTAAAAATAACATTAAAGATGAAATTTGCAATGAATCTCAAGCTGCTAAATTCCCAAAGGCTGGGTCTGCCAAAGGCTCTGTTGGTTTCCTCTGTTCTTTTCTGTCTTTATTTAAATATTTTATACAGTTGTCTATGTTCATGTGTAGTGCGAACTGTCATTTATATTTCAGTCCACTCTAAAATGGATCTTAGACTATCTCAAGCTGTGCACTGCAGTGAGTAGTTTTGAACTGAGAGGTAAGTTGAAGTGGTAAGGACAAATGAAGACTGATATTTAATGCAGTTTTTGTGTACTTATGTTTTGCTGTCATGTATTTTGCCTTAAAACTGATTTGTAATTTTATGGGTTTTGTGACATTATGATAAGATGCGATGTGAGTAGGGTTTCCATTTAGCAAATACATTGATGTATTTTGGAGTCGGGGTGGCTGACTGTGGGAATTCTGTATTCTGACCTTAGGGTTTAATGTTTAGCAATAACAACATGCAAGTTTAGATCTGCAGCCTTTAATGCTCCTCCCTGTGCTTTGGACTTGCCAAGGTAAACTTTTTAAAACAAGCCAGGCTTAAGCTTATTTCAGATCCAGCTCTGTGACACACCCGCAGGGCGCTGAATAGCCTCCCAGTCCCCATCATTTTAGACCTGAATATGGGGCACACGTTACCGAAAAGAGCTGGGGCTCGCCGTGGCACTGGGGCTAGCGTCTCCAGCCCACGGCGTGCCTGGCGTGGGGGGAGGAAGCAGAGAGCCCTTTCGCGTCCCACTCGAAAGCGGGCTGCAGCGATGGTGGTGGCTGAGGCGCGGAGGAAGCTCCCAAGTTGCTCCCTGCAGGACAGGAGGCAGCAAGCGGGGCTGCAGGGGGCACAGCACGGCGCTCACACCGGTAGCGGGAAGATCGCAATCTGTAGTGTTGGACTCCATTTCCTCAGTTCTTATAAAAGAGAGAATAGTTAAGAAATCGTGCCGCTTTCTTGCTTCTGGACAGTAAGTCATACAGAATAAAAATTTAAAATAATAGCGATTAGATTAGGAAGTCTAAGAAGCTTTTACTACTTGGGAGCTTTGACTATTAAAGAATTGATAAATTGCCGTTGAAATACAAGCAGCTCTGCAATATGATAGATCAAAGTTCATTTTTTTCCCCTAATGCGGAGTTAAGATGAGCAGGCTTATTTTTTGCCCATCATCTTTGCAGATCAAAAACATTCCTTTCTTTTTATTTGAGTGATCAATTTACTACAAGAGCCCAATATATATGTTGTGACTGTAGTAAAATTCTAATTCACAAGCCTTTGAGTAGCAATACAGCATGTTGGCTTTAGGCAAACCTCAATGCATCTCAGCACTGCTGTCCAAAGTAGATACTATGTCTCTTCCACATAGTACAGATGCCCAGGTAATTAATTATTTAATTTCATACAGCAATATTACTTTAACATTTTGACCACATTATTGAAAAGTTAACTCTCTCAAATAGTGTTTCTATAGCGAGTTAGCAAAAAGAGTTCAGCATGCCGTGTTTCAGTGGACCGTATTCCACAGAAAGTAATCAAATGGCCAAAATGTAAATCTTGGAAAGACATTTTAAACTCATGGCTTTTTAGAAGTATATTAATTGCATGTCAATGTAGGTTTAAGAGTTTGTCATTTTTGTATGGGCTTCTTTATGTATTAAATTCCTGTTATTATTTTATAAGGGTGTCTAAATCCATTCTGTGATAATTTATCTCTTCTAAAAACCTTTTAAATAACACTAAAATATGTAGTGAGCATACAACCTTAAACACTTTTAAAGGCAGGAAATGTTAGCATGTCTTCCAGGAAATGTTTCTAAAAATGTATGATTTTAAACCCTCTAACTTACAAATAAATAACTTATTAAAATCTGTAACTTGTAACAAGGTATTGTACTTCTGGATCATCAGGTAAATATAGTCTGCTGCTATAGCTGGAGGAGAGAGAGACATTTCCACTTTTAAGATGAGTTCCATAAAGAAAATCTTGATGTGGGTATCCACAATTTGGCTGCTAATTTTAGGTTAGCCACAGTGTGTATACACTGTCACAGTTCCCTATGCTCAAAGAGGAAAAAAACCCACACATACAACTCTATGTTCGATCTTGCAAAATGTAGCACAATCTAGTCCTGATCCAGAAAAGCACTTAAGCACATACTTAGTTTTAAGCTTATCTAAGATAAATATATACTTTGCTGCATGATGCAGCATCAAATGCATATGTTCCTGAATGAGGTGTATAATGTGTAAAGAATATATATCTCTCTATCTGTCTACGTATAGATAGATAGATAGAGGGATAAATAAGGAAGCCTTCAATTTCAGTTCAAGAAATGTTTACATTTACACTATTTTGTTTCACATCACTCCTTCTACCATGGTTCGTGCCTGGCCACGTAATTTTCCTTTATGTAGTATCTCTCTTTGGAACTTAAAGATTTTCAGTCTCTGAGTCTGGTTTGGCTCAGCTTGACATCAACGACAGAAATCGCAGTTTTCCTTTCAGAGGGCAGGACTGGACCAGTTAACGTTTATTCCAGCCTTGCAGAAGGACGTATTGCTTAGTTTTTAGATAAAGTGCATCCCAGTAAGATGAACATTGCACGGTAGGTCAGTGGCACACGGAGTCACAGTGCTGAGGATTCCTCGCTCTCACTCCTTTGCTTTGTACTGTGCTTTGATAACATGTATCTACAGTCCCATAGCTGTAATATTCTGGCACACGGTAATGCAATAGTTTTGAAATATGCTTTCCATGTGAAGTGTGCAAACATAAAGCCTATATATGTGCAGCATACATGGATAGAAGAATTCACATTACAGTGGGTAGCTACAAGCGTAATAAATGGAAAATGATGAAAAGGGAATCTTTCTACTGCTGGGATTTTAAAGAATTAGACAAATGTGCATAGTTCAAATAAGGCAGAATATTCTGCTTGTTGTCACAGAAAGAGCGATGAACATGTATCAGAAGGGAAAATCAGCTGCCACTTGGTAAGTACCCTATGATTTTTCTTGACTGCTGCCATTTGGGCCCTACCAAGTCCAGTACTTACTGTGCAAATCAGGGATGCTAGATCCCTTTTTGTTTTTCTGGCTTTTGAGAGGATAATATTTCTTAGAAAAACTAAAACTATAGCAATATATTGCCGTCTCTTAAGATGTATTTTCATTGATTCATTTGATTTGCAAGAGGGACCTAAATCTGAATAATTGTGAAGTTAATTCTTGCTCCAGTCTTTTTTCCTGAAGGCAGAAGAGACTCCCAGAAAAGTGACATTGTATGCTATTTTTATCTTTTTTTATAGAGTCTCTGCATAATAGGAGATTAAGTGAAGTAAGTTCTTGTAGTCCATATTGTTATGCTAGTTGTTCTTAATTATAATTATTATTTTAGTAGTAGTAGTGGTAGTATTGGAAGTCCCTCTGTAAGGCTATGCACAAAGAGATCGTTAAAAGATAGCATTTTGGAGATGATGCTCTGTCTAACTGAAATCAGCAGGATATAGGAACTATGTCCTGTATGATGAATAACAAAAGAAAGGGTAGTTTACATTCTTTGATACATTTCTGCTCGATTAACCCCCAGTGGGATTTTACCCCTCCAGTCACATTCTTTTGTTCCTCTAATCTTCTTTTGTATTTGTTCATTGACCCCAAGCATGTATTTGACTTGTGACCCTATTTCTGTTAATAAAATACAGGCCATCTGACCAGCATTCACACCAATGAACTACAAGGTGATGATTACCTCATTGTAAATGCTAGGAGTCAGCAGCACGCAGCGGTGCAGGGCCGGTGGTCGGGTGGGCTGAAGATAACCAGCGAGGGCAGCAGCAATGTTGCGAACTGTGATTTCAACGGCAAACTAAAGATAATAAACTCCTTCCAAATATGTAGTACTATCCATACCCGAACTGCCTATCTCCTTATGTATTGTGCAGCTATTAATTAGTTGATAATGTTTAGGGGATTATAGCATGATAAAAAACAATTATAGCTATAATGTGGAAATTTTCAGTATCTATATGGGTGGTAGCTTATAAAGTCAAAATTACCCTATTTACATTTTCGGTTATCAATTATAATTATATGCCTCATGAAAAAATACATCAGCACTCACTGGTAATAATTTCAATGTAGTGTTTTGAGGCTAAATTAACATTGCAAAAGATAGGTGAGCTCTTTCTAAGCAAAGTATTATTTGTGTTTAAAGAACTAGCAGAAATGTTGATTTTTTAGAAGATGCATAGTAATGAACTTATTAATGCTTTCGCCAAATTCGTAAACCATGAAATCTTGTGAAAAACACCGTTAATTGTGTGTTACATGAGAAATCATACCAAAGCCATTTATCAGACATGTAATCTGTGGTTCTGTTTTGTGACAGGAAGCCATTATTTCCACTGAAAAAACAAATCCGTTAAATTTGAACTATTAGATTACGGCAAGGTTAAGGCTGCTTCTGTGCTGTAGAGTCACATCAGGGTCAGAGCCCAGTTTTAGAGATGTACTGCAAGAGCTTCATATCTGATTAAGACAAAAAACTGATAAAAATGTAATGCAGACTAACAATATGGAATTATCTGATGCAGTTTTGGGGGATAGGGGCAGGGGGTATAACATCATTCAGTTTATTTGCATATGTTTGTTCTTTCCACTGAAATCAATCTCTTTGAAGGAAGCAAGAAAACTTTAGAAAAAGAAAATATTATTAATGCTGGTAAGAGAACACAGAAGAAAATCTTTAGTAAACATTTCTTTTCCAGGGTTGATTATAATTCTGTCTAATGTTTATTTTCATAATTTTCTTTGATCCAAACACAAATAACAATAAAGTTAACTCCATTGCTTTGAACTAACAGAACTATACTGTGGCCAAATTTGGAGGAAATTTTTTAAGTGCCTTTTCATTTTACTTAACAGATTTAGAGGGAAGGTATTTGCATAACTCACCCCCTCTCTCATATAGGAATGTTTCTATGGCTAACAGTAATTTTACTGATTGTGGGCCTCTTTCCGTCTTTACTGAAAAGGCGGAGGGCTGTAAGTGTTTGGGCACATCCTCGAGAGCAGCCAACGGAGCGCCAGCAGTTCTCATGGGGATGTCCTAGATCAGCGCTCGCCCCGTCGCGTTAAGAAGGTGTTGCAGCTCGCACCAACTGACGGCAGCTCTGCTGGGCTTGGTGGTATCTGGTCAGCCCAGGCTGTAGTGGATCTCTCTACCCACATGGCGTTTCCTACCCAAGCCCACGGCACGCAGAGAGGCAAGTTTGCGCAGGGCGGTTCCGCACCCTCCGGGCTCTCCCCGTGGGGCAAAATAACCGGCCGAGGAGGCCACGTTACCACGTCGTGCTTCTGGAGCAGGAGCTAGCAGCTAGAGCACAGCTTACATCTTCACACTCTTCTTCTGTCAGAAATTTGGCAAACAGCTATATACTACAGACTCAGACACAGTTACATTCCTAATGTAAGTATTATAGAATAGAAAAAAATTGTGCTACAGTATTTACCAGAGTGCTTGAAAATAGATCTAAATTGCTGAAGATGTTTTAGTCTACAACCAAATCACAGATATGCTGGGGAGACTGAAACCACAGGAGTGTCTCAGGCTGGGTCTCAGAAAGGTGCCCTCCTGTGTGCCCGGCAGCACCTGCCGAAGTCGTGGTCAGGAGTCTGCAGATGGGATGGGAAGCATTTGTGGCAAACGCTGGTTACAGCTGGCATGTGTTCTAGCCATTGTTTAGCCTTCCTAGGTGCAAAAAACCTCTCTGAAATTGATGAAAATTATGAATAAAGACCACAGTGTCCAACCTTCATCAATCAACTGCAGAAGAGCCATACTCTGAGTGAACTCATTGCTTGCTTAAGTTTTTGGAGACATGATACAAAACCGTGAGAGAGTCTCAGGTTTTCTAAGACCTACTCTTTTTTTGCTCTCCCAGTGCCTTCCCGTGTTTGTCCCACTGCTTAGCCTAGCTGAACAAGGGCATCCGGTCTAATGATTGATTACCTCTGTGAGCCGATCCAAGTTTCATTCTTAAATCAGCCAGCATGTGGTTGATGACAGGGACAAAGCCAACCCTCATCACTCCCTAAGCAAATCATCTTCCCCTTTACTGTACACTTTCAACCAAATTATGATTTCACCATTTAAATAAATGTCAAAATTTCCACTGGCTTCAGACAGAGTGGGATTTGGCTATTGACTTCTAAGTGAAGATGGCCTGTTAAAGGGCTTATATTTAAACTGGAAGATGTATAAGTGCTTCAGGGGGTTGTGAAAATATAAACGGATACAAATAACATGGGTTCAAGTACCGCTAAATAGCACCAGTAGAAAATGGACGTGTCTAAGGCTCAGTTAGGACTAATCCCAGTGGCTGCAGCTGACTTGCACTTGAGCAAGAAGGAAAAAATTGGATTCTGGACTGAATTGTGTAGAACAGTTTTGGCTGAAACTTTTTCGGGAGGGGGGTATAAAAATGACAGAGAAGAGTTGAGAATTTCTGCATTTTGTTCTGGTAGGAATGGAATACTTCTGGTCTGGTTCTGGAGGAGGGAGTCCCCAGAAAAAGCTGCTGCCTTAGTGTGTGAGAGTCCTTCCCTTTAACAGAAATGCATCACAACTACAGGCACCAACGAAAAGGGCTATTCGTTCAGCCTCTGTTTTCCTTTAAACGCTGTGAAAACAGGAGTATCGGAACTGATACAACAGTTATTGTGCAGTCCACCTTCACATAAAGGTACTTAGGAATATGGGACTGGAGAGCACCACCTGAACCTTGAGGCTCTGTTTCCTAAGCTGCCGGCAGCGGTGGCATCAACAGAGCATGCAGAACCGGCCTGCGAGAAAGGCCATCACGATGCGCCGAGAAACAGAGCAAGAGAAGTAACGGAGCTAGGGAACATCCCACCCTGGATGGAGGAGTGCGACCGAGAACTTCTGAGCGCTGCTTTCTTACATAAGCGGTAAAACACTGTGGTAGGTGTTTGTACAGTGGTCACCAGGGTTTGGAAGGGGTTGCGTGTGGGTAGGGTAGAAGGGAAATGTTTTGAGGAAACTGGGCAGCTCTACAATTCACTGCTTAATTTTTATCTGGTTTAGAATATTTCTAAAGGTAAAAAATACACAGCAGTGCCCTCTTGCTAGAAAAGGCTCTCTCTATTTCTTGCTACTGAAACTTCCTGATTTAGCAGGTATAATGGGAGTCCCACGCGTTCCCTAGTCCCCAGGGCTGCCCAGCTTGCTGGCTAACTCACAGCTAAGCACAGACCTGTGCTCAGCTTTCTGCCCTCCTCCTTTCCTGAATTAATATTTCTACTCTGCACTTCTGCAAAGATGAGCTGAAAGAGGTGTAGACAGGTGTAGTGACATCTGCCTGAGTCTGCAGAAGCCTGGAACAAGAGGTATACTGCTCAAAACCAAAGATGATAACCTGTGTCACGCTGAAAACGCTCACTGTGGTACAGCTTAAAATGGACGGGGTTCCAAGTAAAAATAAGCTTTGCTTGGCTTGCTGTGGAGATGGCTCCATTGATGGTGTATATGTGTGTATATATATATATTCAGTTAAAAGAGAAGGGTTGAAGTTGTGTTTCAGAGGCTCTCCCCTGGCGGCCCAGGCACAGCCCCGCGGTGGGTGTAAAGGTCTCGTGGTGGCACGGCCGAGGGTGCAGCCGGCGTCCCAGCCTCGCTCCCTCGCTGCAGAGTTCGTCCGTCTTGAAAAGGCCTCGCAGAAACATTCCCCGGTGGCATGAGGGATACGCTGGGCTCTCCGCAGCTACGGACTGAAACCTGGCTTGTGCCTCAGAGGTACGCTGTTACTGTCCCGCGGTGGTTCTTCTGCCGTTATCTCCAGTAATTTTCCTACCCTGCTTCTGGTTTGTTTCTTTCTGCTCAGCAGGGGGTGGTTTTGATCTTTTCCTTTGTTGCTATTAATTTCCTCTTAACTAGTATCTACCACATTCACATAGCGTACGCTACCAAGCTATTAAAATAGTTTTCAAGTATATTTAAACCCTCCCCCATTCTAAAACAGTAACAAAAGGCTTTTACTAAATAAATACATAAAGCAACTCTCGGATCATGCAACGAGGAAACCAAATATAGAGCTAAAGTTCCCAGAACTTGGGAGGACAAAGGAGCAGTTTATTAAAGAGCCTTTTCCTCACACTCAGCGCTCTGATAGTCCTTAGAGGAAATAATAAATCATTCTCTTTCTTGCTCTTCTCTAGGTTTCTTTTGTTGTTTATCATAAAAAAGAAAAAAGAAAAAAGAGAAGTGTAAGTCCTACTTACAAGGCAGCTTCCTTGATGTTGCTCATAGTCCAACCAATGGACAAGAGCGTATGTATAGGAAAGGGAGATGAGCAATTCACCCTGGAAAGGAATTAAAAACAAAAGTGGAAGTTCTTTGTAAGAAGAAGAGTGGTGGGGTTTATAGCTGCATGCTTTCACTAATGACTTTGCAAACATTTAGTCAGAGATAACCTAGAAATCCAGTTGCACTTTATTTAATATTCAGATAAGGACCATTCACCTGCTGTTAAGCTACAACATCGACAATCATTCTTTGAATACTGATAATTATATGAAGCAGACTCCCCTAGAGGCTGATAGTCTAGTCTGGATTCACCTGGAATACAAAGATGAATAATATTGCATATTACATGCACCCAAGTAGTTGCAATTTATAGAAATGTCCATTTATGCTCTTGAAAAAAAGATGTATATTTCCCGAGGGGTACGGTGTACGGTGATAAAAACCTATGTGTGGGACCGCTTGCACTGTAGCTCCTAGTGTGCCTGTTGTTGCTTAATTAATAAACAAATAGCTAGTTATGTTTAGCCGGATATCTCACTAGCGCCATAAAAGAGAAAGTGTTCAAGAAGAATTTTGTGCGGCTCGCCGTAAGGACGGGTTCGGAGACACGCGAAACGAGTACTGGAAGCGGCGTCTGGGCGGCTCAGCGCGGGGACGCACATATCTTTTTTAAGAGCTGAGCAGCGATATGAATCTGCTCCTTCCCTCCTCCTTCTCCCCTCAGGTGCCTTGTCCTTGCTCTCCCCTCTCGTTTGCTGATGGCTGGTAACACCTTACCTCCGCCAGGGAAGCAACCGGGAAGCTTGCTCCTTCCTCGCAAGGCGGAGGGTATAATTAGAACAACACACCTGCTCGGTCCTCCAGCGGCTCGGTGAGTCTACAGCCATGTCAGAATCCATGCTGTGAGGGTAATTTGATCATCTCACTTACTTTTTTCATATACTTTATATGAATAAACCACCAGAACAAGCCTCCGTTGAGTAGATTCAGTTTAATCTCACAAATTTGTGTCAACTCTTTGTTGCTGAAAGAATTTCATCATTTGATCTCATGGTTACACTTTAGTAGGCTTTAGTACATATTTTATTTCACTCTCCAGAATATAAAATTCCATTTTGTGTCAAAATCATCTTTTTATTATTATCTATTTATATTTCAGTGATACTTACAGGCTTCAACTGAGATCAGGGTCTCGGTGAACCAGACAATACAGAAACATGCAGTTAAAGGATTCTTGTCCCAGAAGCCTGATAACCTCAGCGACGGCTGGGAGACAGGAAATATTGCCCCCATTTCCTAGGTGGGAAACCCAAGCTCCGAGTGTCTTTCCACACAACATAATGCAGCATCGTGCAGAGCTATTTAAGAGAGAGATCAGAAAAAGCTACAGAGTCCAGGATCTATGCAAAATCAGGGTGAATTTAGACCCTAGTCTATTGGCAGGCATCGAGAGAGGTGCAGATAAGTTACAGATGTGTGCTGATACCGTTCGCACAAGGCGCACCTCGTGGCTGCCTCACTGGCCTCTCTGCTTGTTTCCCACGGCTCCACACTTTGGAAGCAGAAGTCACCATGTTCTGGTGACGCCTTCTCAGGCTCGGAAGAGTTACTCTACCACCGCTCTCTCCAGCGCTTGCACAAAAAGACCTCTAGCCCTGCGATGCCACAGCTGTGTCAAACCTCTCTGCCTGCAGCAGCTTCCAGGCTCAGCAGAGATACAGCAAGGGTCTGGCAGGTTCTCCTTCCTCACATCTAGGGGATAATGCCAGCTTTTTGTCCTTGACCAGAGCTTGGGGGTCTCCTGCAGCAGACTACTTTTTCTTGTTTAATCTGCTCCTCCCGGAAGACCTTGTAAAATCCTGGGGAAACAGTAGCCAACAGAGAGCATTCACTTAAGACCAAGCAGCAGAGCAGCACTTTGGTATTCCCTGAAGACACAAGAGAAATCCCCAGGAACCAAGTGGAAATGGTAAGTTGACAGTCTTCCTTTCAGAGACAAATAAAGACAGGAGGGGTGAGTGCAGGAAACAAGGCAGTGGGCAGCGGTTTGTAGAGGTAAGCATTTGTGTCCTCGAAAAAAACTGCAGGGTCCTGCAAGCTTTTGCAGAGCAGCCTGCTGAACTGGGTTTGCAAACCCCTGTGACCTGAACTCTTTGCCATCCTGACCGCTCCTCTGTAACACTGCCTAGTGACTAAGACCCAGTTCCGACTAATTGTTAAGGATCAGATAACAGGAAAATATTTCTGTTTGACAGTCTACTATTTTTCAATTGTTCCTCTGTTACATATCTAAGTAAACATTTGTTCCACTTATCATTTCTGAGCAAAAGACATGAATCATTTGACTAGTAAAACCACAACGACAGCTGTTGCTTATTAGAAACAGTCATCTTGTTCAAGGGCCTGCTATGGAAGGGTTCTTCAGGAAACTGTTTTTGCTTTTAGTGCTTTACAGTGCAATGGAATGAAAGTTGCAGAAATTAAGGCATTTTTATTACACTTACTACTTTAATTTCACTTATGTGATTGGCAAAACACACAGACACGCGCACACATACATGGAGTAATCATTGCAGCTGCACTAGAAGCCCCTAAGAAAGAGGAAAATACTAATTTAGGAATACTTATAATACAATAATACTTAGCTTCTTTGACTTTGTGAAGTTTATATGTCTCTCTATAATACAGGTCAAACAGAACTGGATCTAAGGGTCCTTTTGCAAATAAGTTATATGTTTTGGGTCTGAGATTTTGGTGTTGGATAAAATATTTGTAACCATTAATATGTGTATCCCACAAATATTTTTCACCGTTCATGTTTCTCCAGGTCTCAGGAACAAATTCATTCTGGTTTCGCGCAATCCTTGGAAGCTGGTCATCAGCAGTCACTACTGCATTACTTTCAGGTAAAGCTTCCCCAACCCATGCTAAAAGAAAAAACAAATCAGCTTTAAAAGCATAATCAGGGTGGAAGAACCAGGAGGGCAACTCTACCTAGCTGGAATAAGATACTTTTTAAATGAGTGGAAACAAAACAGAGAAGAAACACTGGGCCATGAAGAGTTCAAGAACAAATAAGTGAAACTGAGGCAGGCTAGGCATAGAGAATTTTTCCTTTCTAGGATGCTGGTTCAAAGGTGTTGCAGAGCATAAGGGCCAAACATCTGCTTGCTTCTGTGACCCATATGAAAGAAGACTGTATTAAACAGAAGCCTTAACGGCTAGGCATTTTATCAGACAAACTCACTGGAAGGATATGCCCTGTATGATGCCCTTATTGTCAGCTTTGAAGGGAGAAGCCAAAGACTAAATGAGCATAGAGACTGCGCTGGTCCCAGCAGAGCCGGGGGAGGGACGCCAGCAGGGCAAGGCAGAGATGCTACCCCGGTGTCTGCTCTGCAGTTAAGCAGGAGCACGTGTGCCTTTGTGGCTGTTGCTTGAATACCTTTCAAAAACACTAAATTCACTTGCAAGCGTTGAAGAAGAAAGAGTAAAAATAGAAAACCATGAATTGTTGGATGATGGCAAAAGAAAACAAAAGCAGAACAGAAAACCAGTGGGGAGAAGCCCATAACTGAGGAGGCAAAGCTTAGGTTTATTAGTTAGAAATCTGCAAAACTGACACCCATTCATTGATAGTATTCAGCTAGGTTTCTAAAGATCATATCCTGCCCTTCATTCACCCTCACAGCCGTCACTGATGGGAGTCAGCACTTTGCTGCAGCTGGGTATTTATAAGTCATTTGTTCTGTGTAACATGCCTGTTCTGACTAATCTTAGTCAAGTAAGTAGCCCATCCTCATGTGTCAGCCCACCGAAGTCAAATGTGCTATTAGCATAAGTGATGATTACTTATCTGCGTGAGGTCTGGTGGGGTTGGGTCTTTCAGCATCAGTATACTTGACATGGCAGTCTTTCTATTATAATTTAATAAAATAGGGCCCAATTCAGTTCAGAGGTGCCTTGGGGAATAAGCTGGACTTTGATGGCACTTAGGCCTTTGGCTGGACCCCTACATACTGTGAATTTCATTGAGTGAATACTAATTACTCAGAGGGTTTTTATTAAATTATAAACTCAGTTCTTCGCCGTTACTCGGAGCGTGGTGACGCCACGAGCACTTGAGCACGTCGGTGTAAATCTTAGCACACGCAGAAGAAAAATCTGATAGGGCTGGTTTTCCTGGTTAAAAACAGGGATTGCAGAAATGTCATTAACACATACATAGCACAGAGACCGTGCACATGTCGATGGGTAAATTTCACTCTACAAAAATACTATGCACTAAAAAACGGACAGTATAAGGTAGTGGAACAAACTAAATCTTGCAGCTGCGCTGAAACGGAAATCTCTCACAGGCAGGTAGGTGGAAAAGGCTTAATCCAAAACTCTGTGAAGTCAGTGCGAATCGTTCCATTGATTTTGATGAGCTCCGAATTGGGCCCTTCCTGAACAAGCATGCTTAGGCACCCGTGACCCGTCTGAGCCCTGGACGACTGTGTACAGCAACACACTTGGAATAGGGTGTGTAAAATGAATCAGTTACCTGTAATCAACTGCTTGGTCCTTGGCGAAGGACTCAATCCGTTCATTTTCTATGCCATGCGCCTCTCCCAAGGAGGAGCTCCTAATCGCTGCGTGGGTAAATCACTGAAAGACATCACTCATGCTAAACACGTGATTTTAAAGGGTTACTTGTATTTCTAACAGCTGATTATCTCCCTCCGTTTGTATTTTTCATAGCTTTTTCCTCTTCACCTGATTTCTGAGCAGCTGCTAGCCTCAGAGCAGCTCTCGTATGCTGAACCCTCAGTTTAAAATCCTACGGACTCGCATGCTGTTTTCATCTTTCATGGACGCTGCAGCACTTCCTTTGTGGCTTTTGTGGCTACCTCCTTAATTCATAGCTTTCCTGATTCCCAGAATGTATTGGACAGAGGAAAAATTTGGATGATAATTTCCTAATCAGCTAGTTCCTATCTTTGCTCTTTGTTAAATACAACCTGCTGTAATTGCAGAGTGCATGCTATGTGACTCAAAAAAGCTTTAAAAAATATAATATTAATAGATATTTGAAAAAGTCTCAATCGGTAGCAGAAAAAATATTGTCCAGCTGTTAAATTCGGAAGGTTTAGCACTGCAGAACACAAATTATGGAGTCATTCTAATATTTGATCCATACCTTTGCTTGCTGTTTGTATTAAAACAGTTTGTTGTGGATATGCCTATTTCACTTTCATCTTTCCAAACAGGTGTTTGTGGAAAATTTTACTATTAATTATTATATAAACTATTTGCCAAAATATATACATTAAAAGCAAATATGCAGTCAGTCCCGTAAAATCCCATGTATAAAGCACATTTTACACAGTGCATCACTCAGACTTTTATTATGAAAGCAAATTGAAAGATTGAAATCTGCATATTAAATGGCAAGTAGGTCCTAGCTAAATTAACAATAAAGAATCTTCACCGTCAATATTAATGAAACACTACTATAAAAACATTATTTTTATATATATCTGGACAGCATAAGGTTTTTTCATGTTAGACATAAAATCAACTTCAGGCATTTTTAGGGTCTTGATCCCTTTGGTTTCTAATGCCCTAATATAGCCTAAGACTTAAGAACATGCCTAACTTCAGCCTGCTGTGAAATTAAACAGCTTCAGAAATAACTTGCTTAATCAATTTTTAAAAGATTTCAAAATCTTTACATGTCAACCATTATGTCTAAAATAAGCATTATTTATTTGCTAGTCTTCCAAGGACTTGATATTTCCTCATTTTCTTACTAGTGTGGCAGTTTAGCCGGTAGAAGTCCTCCCACTGGAGTAGCACAGAAAAATTCATTTGATTCCATTGGATAATAGTTGATTTCATTATCATATTATAGAAAATAAAGAATACAATTTCAAATTATTTTGCCTGCAGTCCACACACTAACCATGTAAATGGCAGTATGCGGAAAACATGACTACCTCATAAAACATTAACTTCCTGCAAGGATTTTCTTGAACTGGTTTCCGAAGAATCCTCTGTTTGGCATCTTTCCTGTACGAAATTTCTCGAGGTAACTGCGTTATGTGTATGTATAACATGCCAAAGGAAACTTTCACTGGACTCTTTCTTTCTGCTACCATATGTGACTACAGTACATTGTGCTTTAAAGAGCTGCCTGAAAGCAAAACTCTATACAAGTATAATGTTCTATAGGCACGCATTAGAAGACAACCATTAACGGAAAGTGAAATACCGTTCTCTTTGTCTTGCTGTTGAATGACAAAGGTCACATCTAATGATAATCTGAATATTCTGCCAACAGTTGATGATTTTCTCCCCCGCCTAAATAAATAAATAAATAAATGCTTCCATCTCCCAGAGCAAATACACTGTAAGTCTATAGAAGACAAATTAGGAATGCGTTATTCTCAGTGAAAAAAGTCTCCATGAGAGCTATAATTTTTTTTTTTTTAGTGCACAGAATAACATAAATCAAAAGAAGCAATAGTCTACCTTGTGTTTTGACTACTTTGACCCTCTTCAACCCCTGCCAATTTTTATCTCATTTTTGTTTAACTTTGTACATCAGAGTTTAATTTTAAACCTGGTCCTGAAGACAGTGATGTATAGGGTACATCAAGTATAGCTTAAATTACCCTCTCCCCAGTGATTTGAAGTTGAGGGGAGGGTCTTAGTCCACAGCAGGGTGGGAAAGAGAAATGGTCAGATGTTGCCCTTTGAACCTGACCACCCTCAGCTACAGAAACATTTAAGCCAGAACATCATTTATTGATTTTATTATATTTTAGGCTCTCTTAAAACTGTTGGTGAAGTTTGCTGTATATTAATTTTTGACATGCGCATATAAAATAAAAATATGGGTTGAGCAAAAACTATAAATACAGACAACACTGCCCAATAAACTTACATCCTTTCACGTATAGGTTTCTGTTTCAGCTGATCACTCCTAGCAGCCTGTCTCTGAAAATAAACGTTACCCCTCTGATAAGCTAACCAATTTTAAGATTAAAGCTGCATTTGAGGATTAAAGTTTTGCTTATTTGATTATTTGGGGGTCTTGTAGCACAGAAGATAAATATTAATAAAATGTTAAAGTCCAATTCCGCTCACTTTACTCATGTGAGCAGTTTAAACAACGAGGCGGACCGGTTTACGCAGGATTTGGCCCCGGCCCTCGGCACTGACTGCTCTGTTTTCCCAGTCCGCTAAGAGCAAGTCTCCCGTGAAATGTTACATGTTCTCACGTAACTCACGACCCCGCTGCTGCCACGGGAAACTCGCCCTGACGGGGAGCTCGGAAAACTCGCCAGCCAATTATATACCACAGAGCTCTGCCCGTCTTTTTATCGAGGAGACTGAAAACCGCAAGAAGCGCTCTGCAAGAGACCACAAAGTGGGTTTGGCACCTGCGTCTCCTCGGAGCCGAAGTTTCGGCGCGCGGTTATCGCCTGGCCTGCTGACCCCGCGAGAGCGCCGCTGACCTTGTCTTACACGCAGGAGTCTATTGCTACGACTCCCCCGAGAGCGCAAACCAGCTGCAAACTGCTGCAATGATTAACCCTTATGTGTTGGAGATGTAACAGCAAGTCATGGTAATAAAGCTTTCACTGCATAACAGATCTCTTGCTTTGTAAATTGTTGCTCTTATCAGCTGCACTCTAGGATGTTATCCCTTTGCTGTGGAGCGTGACTGCTGTGTTGTTCACTGGAAAGGCTACTAGATCTATAAAGTCTGTGATATTTATTCGGTTGCTTCGGAGACTAATACAGGGAATACGTTTCGTCTAAAATGAACAGGTAGTGTGTTTTTACATCAGAAAAAAAAAAAGGACAAAATAACATGAAATACTCATACATATGAAACATAGTATATTAATTAAAATCCAGAATGCCTATAGCAAACTTGAGTCCGGGAAAGCAGATTTGCTCTAAGAGAGCTGCACTGTTCCATTGAGTCCGGAATCCTGTTTGTGGAAGTAATTTATACCTAATGTTTTGTAAAAATGCAAACCCTTCAAGCCTGTAATGTACCTGGGCAATTACAGCGTTCACTTTTATGGCTGGAAACACAAGGCTCGTAGCAATCAGCCCTTCCCTCCGCCCTAAACATAAGCTGTATACCTCTTGTTTTAGCATGCATTGCTTCAAATATTAGATCTAATTCTATGCTTTCATATTTGCATGGAAATCGAAAGGAGTTTGGAGTGTGTATCAGCCTATGATCAAAACTACAGGCCTGCGACTAGGGCCCTGGCTGTCTCCGAAACGTGATGCCTCTTATCTCAGCACGCTTTGCACCCTCCACCCCTTCCCTTGCCAAATCTACGGCCACATCGAGGCTGTGAAAGAGAAGGTGACCTTAATGTAAGCCGTGGTATGATACGATGCTATCTGCTTTTGTCTGAGAAGAGCCAGAAACCGTATCGCTGAGAGATGGCAGCTCCCGCGTGCATCGCAAGGACTGTTACTTCCCAAAGTCACGATTCCCGAGGGCCCGTCCAGCGTCCCACCAGCCGAGCCCTGGGAGGCGTCCGTGTGCCCCGCCAGGAGGGACCCCGCGCCAGCCTGGAGCTCGTGGCGCAGCCGGCCGCTGCAGCACGCTCCCCACTACAGCAGAAGTCTCCAGCCAGGTATTTTTTGTGTAAGACGTAGGTTTAAATACTTGCTGATTCCTTATGCCACCAGTTTCTGCTTCCAGCAGACGTTAGTCAGTGCTTTGCTGTCTCGTGCTGGAAACCGGGGGCTGGGTTTGCTGGAGGTGGGCTGGGACCCGCTGACTCCACGTTCACACTTGCGGAGCTGGGAGGGACTCCTCGAAGTCAGTGGAGTCAACGCCAGGATTTACTTTCGCCTTGCGGTCTTAAAGGTATCAAGTTTGTATCTTTCTATTTTTGGTATGGAACCTTTTTAAGAAGATAAAACCAACTTCCCAGTTCAGGAATTTATAAAAACAAAACAAAACAAAAACAAAAAAAAACCCCGCTTTGGTGTTAATAGTGGAAAAGTAAATTCAACTTAAGGAAACAAAAATGTTTTCCCTAAAAAACTAAGATGTTCCCAGCTTTGGAAAGGTTATTCAGATATTTCAAAATGTGACTGTCAAAGGCCTTACACTGTATGGAAGTGTAGTAGAGTGATGTCACCTGCTGAGTACGGGTAGAGAGACACATATTGGGAGAAACTTTGTTCGTTTAGTGGTTTGTTCAGCTCGAGAGTGAAAGTGTAGTGACGATGGGTTTCCTTACAGGATTACCTGCTGCTCAGAGGGAGCATGCTACTGCCCCTGAATAAGAGGTAAATCAACACCACTCTGCGGTCTGCGACTCATCCCTTTCTCGTCCCCTTTTGATCACGTTACTTCGGATTGCAGTTAATGAAACAGGCCTGTCTGCAGGAGCAGCGCTCGAGCCTGGCCTTTGTCCGGGCTGTCCGGGGCGTTCCTTGCTCCCCACCACGGATGAGCCCAGTGTGGACTAGCGGTGCTTTGCTGTTCGATATCTAGACCCATCGGCTTAAAAGACACTGTGAATAATGTTCATTATTGCATAAGTTAGGCTAGGCAGGTTTGTTTCTCCCTCATCAGCGCGGGGAGCGCTCGCCTGTTGGGGCGGCAGATGAAAGCAATGAGCTTATCCCTCTGTTCTCCACCTCCCTCTTCCTAGGCAGAGACCTCTTGTTGTTTTAGCAACAACGGCTGTAGTTAAAAAAAATAAAAAGTACTATCAAAAACTCCCAGAGTCCTGCTACAGAAAATTTGGGTATAAAGATGGTGACAAACAGTTAATGACTCTACAACTAGCAGAAATGGGGAGAAGTAGTAAGTTCACTTCCACCCCGACCAGCTCCAGCAGCCCCTGGAAACCCCCCTGTGCTCTCCAGGTGGCCGCTGGGGTCTCCCAGGTGGGGAATATCCGCCCTCCAAAGGGGCCCAAATCAGCAGCCCTGGGGTGCTCCTCCTTCTCTACAAGGCTGGAGGCCCTGTGTGGCTCGCCCCGATGCCTCTTCTTCTGCATCCTGCTCCCAAGGTACTCTTACCCTGATGTGTGATTACTTGAAGGGGAAAAAGAAGCAACAAATTGAGTGGAATTATCTTGAGATTATTTTGTTCTCATGTGGGGCTGCTGTGGGAAGGGAGTATCTAGTCTATTAGCTCCCATTAATATCAAACCTCTACTATTAATAGGATTTGCACATGGAAAGGAAGAGGATTGACCTTTAAATTCATTAAATAAAGCAAATTTTTAAAACAATTTTAGTTAAAAGCATTAGCGTGGTGAAAAATACAAGAACAAATACATAGACATCTGTAGCTGAGTTTTTGTTAACACTAACGAGCAAATTATTGCGGGGAAGATTTGCATCATCGGAATACATATTCCAGCCTCCATACTGATATATGTAATGCACGGTTATCTTGGTATGGCTCCTTTTTCAGAATATATTTTCTTCTTGTAAGATAGCCTCCTTTTAACTCCCTTTGGGGACCCCCTTATAAATGAGGAACAGGTCCTCAAGGGACTGGCCTGGTTAAAAAAGTGTGTTATTAAAAAATATGTATATATTTGAATACTAAGCAACATAATTAGCTCATTTCTTTATTTTTTTATCTTAAAAAAATGTATAGCCAAATCTTAATTAAGCATATTCTCTGGATGTTTGAATTGTGTAAGAATGAGAAAATTCTGCTGTATTTTAGAGGGATTAATTGTATCAATTACAGTTGGATATAGTGAGGTATCACCATGCTGCTCGCAAAGCAACCGCTGCGCCTCACACGAGTGATGCAGGTGACGTTTGCCCGCGTGTCTGGGACCAGGACCTGCCCCGCTGGGGTGCGTTCTCATCCCACGTGTGGGAAGCAGTGTCTGTACCTCCACATCTTTATGTGGAAGTGAACATGAGTTCTCTACATCAACGCTGACTAAATACTCAGATTGAAAATGTTATTGTTCCTAATAATAAATAGTAATTTACAGGTGCTGAAAAGTTTCTACAGCCTTCACAATTACATTAGTAACATTTCTTACCACCATGTTGCTTTTAGAGTCTCATTCTTCAGACACCACCATCTAATGGTTTCTGGCTCTCTGGCTTCACTCTGCTCTTAGTTAGGTCTTCACCCATCTGTGTCTCAGCTTTCTTGCACAGTTCTTTGCCAAGTATTTTGGGATACTCAGGAAAAACTTACGGTAGGTATAAAGTATTATTAATTAGTACTTTGTGCTACTTTGTCAGGCAGCTTGGTCTCTAAATTCAGCTATTTATTCTACTCCTCCTCTGCCTAAGGCCCCTATGAACAGGAAGAGGTGAAACCGTTCAGGTTATTCTTCTCAGAGCTCAGCTCGTGTCATCTGCTGAGTACAGCTCTAAACATCTGAAGTTGGTGAAATTAAATAAAGTGTGAGCATCCTTTGGTCTATAGTTCTCTGCCTTTAAAACAATTACTCATGGTAACCTCAACAATAGTATATTAAGAAAAAAAATCCTCGCAAAAGAATTCAGTGTTAGGATGGAGCTCTGCCTGATATTAGAACAATTATGGAGCAGATGCACCCACTCTGAACAAAGTGACCTTTTCATCAAGTTACAAAACATTAAAGGTTAAGGAATGTTTGAAAGGAAGTTAATACTTTTAAAACATTAGGGAAACTTGCCGTTCTTTCGAGACCTGACCAAAATCTGTGGGGAAACCATAAGAAGACTACTTAGGCACATGCAGTCGCAATTTCAGCAAGTCTTATTTTAGAAGGAGGAGAAGTATTTTACTTCATCTGTTTTATTTTAAAATTAGATATGCTTTTTTAGAGAAGCAATGAGATTTGATAGGAATAAATACCCAATGACGGAAACTTGCTTTAAGGCTGCTTAACTGCAGTTTTTAAGTCATATTTCTTTCTCTCTAGCGCGTACAGATGACATGAGAACAAAGAGCGCGAATCGATGGCAGTGTCAGATTTTCTTAGTTTCCACTGTTTCGTCGGACCTGGACCTGGATGGTGCAAACTCTGGTCACTAGTGAGAGGGGGGAAAAGGGGAACGGGCAGCGCTGCCTCATCCCTTCTCCGCGCCCTAACGAGCACGGACAGAACCGCACAGGAGCGGCCGGCCCGGGGATGCGCCGCTGGCCACGCACCCGCGTGGGAGGAGGCGCGAGCTCCCCGGGCCCCGCGCAGCCCCGAGGCCGCCTCCGCGCCCGGCGGACCCGGCCCGGCCCGGCGGGGCGCGGGCGCGGAGGCAGCCGCCACCCCGACGGCCGCCCCGTGGCGCGGGGGCGGCGGGAGCGCGCTTAGACTCGTGCGCGGGGTCCGGCCTCCCACGTGCATCATAAATTTAATAAAACCTTCCTAACCAGGAGGTGCCGGGCAGGCTGGGCGGGCGCCTCCGCGCAGCCACCGCAGCCTGCCCTAAGCTCAGCCCGCTGGCAGCGCGCCGCGCACGGCCTGCGCGGTTGCACGTCGGGGAGCGAAGAGGTGCGGGAGGCCGGAGCCGGCGCGGAGCCGCCCGGCGCCCCGCAGCGCGCAGGCTGGGCGGGCGCTCCGCGGCGCGGCCTCGCTGGCCGTGATTAATGTGTCGTGGAGGGACCGGTGGCCTCTGCCCGTCCCCTCGCGGAACGGGGCCCGCTGCTCCTCCGCAGCCAGGCAGGGCCAGCTGTAACGTGGTTTTTTTTTTTTTTTCGCTTGGCCGTAGAGTAATTAAGCAGCCTTGAACCTCCCAGCTCTGTACCAGGAGCCACTTAAAGGTGCGTTACTGGCAGATGAATAACTTTTTTTTCTTTTTAAGAGGAACTTGCATATCTTAATGTAAGCACTAGATGCAAATCACTAAAAACAGAAGGGCTGGAAATTAAGTTTCTGTGAAAAGAAAGCTGGATTTTGCTGGGGTTTGTGCTTTATCGAGCTCCGTCTTCTTACATTTTTCCTATTTTTTTAAAAAAAAAGTGTATCTGCGTACAACAAATTCTTTATTGCGTTAAATCTTAGGCGGCCAGCAAAGGAACAGCTGTATTACTTGTGCAACGTAAACTTTCAGGTGATGCAAGAAAGAAAAGGGGAATCCCTTCCCCTTTCCCTAGCTCCTTCAAACGCCTTTCAAATTAATCAGCTCAAAGGATCACTGCCAGTCTTTACAAAGGCGGTTCCCAAAGCTGGAAGCTAGTAAAACTTTGTATAGGTAAAATTAACTAACCCTCTCCTCCTAACACAATAGCTTTTGTTGTCACATATGGTGGAGTTGCAGGATCTGTAACTATTTTTCATAAAAGATTTTTCTGCTGCCCAAGTTAATACCTCACGCTACAGTAGCTCTGAATGGTACTGCTTATTTGCTTCCAAGCGGCGGCCGGTGGTTTCTTCAGAGACCCCTAGATCCCTTTCAAGAAAAAAGTGATAATTCAACGGGGCTGAACTGCGACGGTAGGTCTGACTTCAGCAGAGCCCAGCTCCGGCGAGCGCAGCCCCTGCACGGAGGGAGCGGGCCGGGCCGGGGGGGTCCGGGGGCCGCTGTCCTGGGCCGGCTGCAGCGCCGGGGCCGCGCAGCGCCCGCGGTTCGCGCAGCGCCCCCGCCTCGGGGGGGGCGCCGCGGGGCAGCCCGGCCGGGGGGCCGCGCTCGGCCCTGCGCGGCCCCGCGCCCCTCCGCGGCCGCGGGACGGGCGCCGCGCGCCGCCGCCAGCTGCGCGCCCAGCTGCGCGCCGGGCCGCGGCTGCGGCACGCCGGGCTAGCGCGTCCCCCCCGCCGCCGTGGGGGTTTGGGGGCGGGGTGGGGGGCGCAGGTTACCGTCTGGGGTCAGGCGGGGAACTATTTTCAGATTCACGGAGAAGGAAATCGGTTTAGACAAGATTTCCCAGAGGTTGAAGGGATAGTTCAAAACGGGAAGGCACCGAGCGTTCTGCCACTTGGCCATCGGTTTGTCCTGTGCGCGCTCCGGAACGCCCGCTCCTGCCCGCGGTCACACTACTGTCCCGGCTCTGATTTTCTGGGGCTTATTGTGTGTCAGGACTGTAAAAGTCCTCTGGACAATTTACAGACAAAACATCTGGTTCGTTAAAGCAACGCTACTGGACTAAGACAAACAAACTTTGCTGCTGTGTAAATTCACTTACCCAAACAATTTACATTCAAGCAAAGATTTTAGCCCGAAGAAAAACTTTTATTCATTTGTGTTCAGGAGGTTTGGGAATTCACAGGCATTTTAAAATAATTTTGCTCTAATAAAGTTATGTAGATATTAGAGAATGTCTTTGTTCTCCTCTCAGATTATTACTGCTCTTGTAATGCTTATTGACAGTACTTTGGATTTTGCAAAAGTGAGGCGGCGTTTTTTGCTTGTGGACTGTTTTCTTCTTAAGCAAACTTGTCAGATACCTACTCATCTATTGGACTATCAATGAAAATAGTTTCCTCTTTGTGCTTAGCCCGGAGAAACTCAAGTAGTTTCTGCGCACTTTTTGCCTTTCGATACTGTGGACGAAGCTGTTGGGAGGGAGCGTATGTGCTTCTCCTGCGCACAGGGGAGCGGGCATGTGCCGCCCCGGGGAGAGGGGCGCGTTAATCCGGATCCGGGCGAGACCGCTGGGTCTTGTTTGCAGGGCTGCGCGCTGCTTTCGCGCGCGCTGGGGGCGCCGCGGGGTGCGCAGGGCAGCGCCCCGGGCTCGGCGCGGCCGCCGCCGCCGCCGCCTTCCCCGCCGGGTCCCTCCGCAGGTCGCGCCGCCGCGCTGCTCCCGCTCCCCTCCTGCAACGAACAAGTGGCTGGGCATCAGCACTGTCCTCGGGGAGGAAAAAAAAAAAGAAAAAAAGAGAGAAAAAAAAGGTTAAAGCACGAGGCATGTTAGTTTCCGAGAGGTATTTCCTCTTTCAGCAGCTATTCTAAGTTTAATAAACTTCATTACTGAGCTTCTCGGAGTGTTACCATAACTAGCAGCTAATTTCCATGGTCCTTCTATGTGCTCAGCCTGCCACTGCGCTCGGTGTCAGCACAGGGGCTGCTTAGCAAAGTGTTAGACTTTCCATGTAGGAAAATGAAATGAACTGTGAAAATACACAACAGAGAGGGACACTAACTGGTGCACATAGTTGCAATATAAAACATTCTTAGCTGATGTAAAGTTCAGAAGTGATGGTTATCTAATTATGGGACTTATAAATAATTGGTACCTTGGTTTAAAACTGCCGGGAAGAGCAAGCTCAAAGCTGAGCCTTATGTGCTGAGTCTTTGTAGATGTAGTCTGTACAGTCATCGATTTTATGCATTATGTTTGTAAATGTTACACTTAATAAAATTACGGGTTCTGCCTCTCTGAAATAGACTGTGACCCCAAAAGAAGCTGATGCACATCATGGAATCTGCATTTCAATCTGTAATTTGTCTGATGGAAAGTCTAATAGATTTTTCTTCCTTAAAATTTTTGAAATAGTTAACAGAGAAATTATTCGACAACTTCCTGAGTGTTTTGGCACTAAGTGCTATGAATATTTAACTGTACTGCATGTGTGTGTATATATGCACGTGTATCTGCTGCCGCTCTCCCACACATGCACACGCGCACACACACACACACACACACACACACACACACGCACGACAGTTCTTATTTCTAATTGAACTGAGAAAGGTCCTCCAATTTCTGTTTACGGAAAGTTTGACTCTTTTCATTCAACCCCCCTATTTCAAAATGGTGCATTGTTACAAGCTCATTACCCTCTCCTGCCAGAGCTTGTGGCCCGCCCTCTTAAAAGCAAGGTGAGTGCTTTTAAACAAACCTTCCTATATAGTCGGTGTTGTGCTTTCTCTCACAAATGTTTCTTGTAGTGAAATCGTTTAGCTCCTGAGGTTGCAATCTGCTGGCATCTTCCAAACGTGTGTGCATTTATGCATGAGTGAAAGCTGTGCTAGGGCATCTTCTTTGTTAAAATATACATGTCACTAAATTCATAAATACATGCATATATGTGGCCGAGTATAACTGCAATAGGAAAAATGTACACACGTGAAACTAATCGAAGTCTTTACAGCTGAAGAAAGTAAGAGTAACTGCGAGCCTGCAGACCCGCACTGCACACAGCGCGTTAACCCTTCTCAGGGCTCAGCTTCCCGAGTCCTCGGTGCAGCGGCCAGCGCTCTGAGCCATGCTCTGGGTAGGCAAAGCAGCAAGGTTACATTACATCACGCAGATTATATGTAATATAAAGCTAGTGAAAGATGAGCCGGTATAGAGAGAGGCAGAAAAAAAGAAAACAGAAGAAAACTTCTTGCAACTTCCCAAGCCCCTCAAATTAATGATTGGCCGCTAGAGTATTTTCCCTAGGATGCTCTGTAGCCGACTAGTAAAGGATTAAAATATTTCTTGGCTTAGGAAGGGTCTCGCACACATTTAAGAACAGCCTCTACGAGACTGAAAAAACTAAGCACTTCCTATTACTTTTATTTTGCTATACGTTTTCAGCATACTTTATCAGCGCCTTGTGGAATTCTGACCTGAACTGTTTCAGGTTTTGCTGACCAGGGACAAAGTAGGGCAGGATCTTTTCTGTCTCCCGCAGCTCTGGAGGGCAGCCGCCCGAAGTTTGTTGCAGCCTCACTTTCCGAAGCTCAGGGAAATCCTCCATGTTGCACAGTGTCTCCTGCAGAACTCCATCCGCCTCGCCTAGCAGTCTTTTAAGACCGAAGTTTATGTATTACTCAATCTCTGTGTTTTATTTGATGCAGATTTAGCGATTTCCCCTGAAGAAACAGAGAATGCATCTGGTCTGAGCGCTTAACGCGCTGATCCTACCCATTCCTCCGGTTCGTCTGCGCTGCCTTTGGCTATAACGTATCCTTTAGGATTACGATAAATTATTTAGGTTTTCTATTTCCTAATTTTTAACTAAAGGGGGGGAGGAGGGAGAGAGGAAGAAGGAGTTATTAATTAAAGCCTAGTCCTTCATGTTCTCCACGCCTGTCCAACATTCGTAAATACTTGTGCTGCGGCGGGTCCCCTCCGCGCTGGCGAAGTTGTAGAGCACGTTGGCTGCCCGCGCCGGACCGCAGCCGCGCTGGTGCGCGCCGCGCTGCCGCCGCAGCGGGCGGCCCGGCTGACAGTGACGGATGCGCCGCGGGCGAGACGGGCAGATGTTGGGGCGGACCCGGGGCGGCAGGGCCGCGCAGAGGCGCGCAGGGGCCGCCGAGCCCGCTGCGCGCACACGCGCGCACACAGAGCTTTTTTTTTGGGGGGGGGGGGGACACGGCACGTTTCCGAGTCGTCCCTTAAGTAGATCTGATCGCTCCTTCCGTGATCAGAGGCTGTAACCGTGAGAAGAAACCAGCAAGTATCAATGACACGGAACTGCGCGGGTTTGGCAGCAGAAGCGCCGGTTGACAACTCACCATTTTCTCGTTTGCAAGAAATGTTTCGTTTTCCCCCAACAGTAGCAATTTCCCGGGGACTTTAGGCGACTGCGATTTTTTTTTTCATCCTAAAGATCAGCTTTAAAAAAAAATCAACTAACAATAATAATAATTAAAAAAACCCCACCACTTCTCCACCCTTCATGTAAAGTGTCTGAATTTCCTGCGACTTGAAAAGGAAAGCGAGAGCAAAAGAACGTCAAGTCGGCTTTATAGGATGTGAAGACGCAACAACATCTGCACTTAGTAAGGTATTTGGAATTATCCCAAATCTCGAAGAATGGGGGCGAGCGGAGATTTTTTGATCTTACCGTAAAAGTGAGATCATCCTTATTTTTTTTTTCTTTCCTCCCCGTGAACTTAAAAAAAATATATATATATAAAATATGTATATATTATTTGCTACTGGTTTTTGCCTCACTTCTCCCGAGTAAAGACGGCCCGCGGGACTGGCGGCGGGGCCGGGGCGGCGTGGGGGGCGGCGGGGGCCGGGCCGGGCCCCGCTCCGCGCTGCTCCGCGCCGCTCCGCGCGCGCCGCCCCGGCCCTGCCCGCTGATGCGCGGCACCGCAGCCCAGGACTGCACAATCAAACCCGCAGCGCATCGATCCGCCGGCGCTGGCTGAGCCCGGGGGCTCGGCAATGAACTTGGACCAAAAAAAAAAAAAAGAGAGAAAGAGAGAGAGAAACCAGCACTTAAAAAAAAAAAAAAAAAAGGAAAGGAAAAAAGGCAACCCCGGGAAAGGCAGAAAGCGATCGGCCCCGAAGAGTTCGTGCGCGGCGCGCTGCCCGCCGCAGGCAGCGCGGGGCACCGCGCGGCGGCTCCGCGCCGGGGCCGGGGGGGGGGGGGGGACGGCTCTCCGCGGCGCCCCACGCGCGGCGCAGCGCCGCCGTGGCGCCGGCCAGGTGCGGGGCGCGGCGGCGGCCGGTGGCGCGGTGAGTGGGGCGGGCGGTGGCGCGGGGACGCCCCGCCACGGCCCGACCCGTCCGCTCGCCCCTCAGGGGCCGCCGGCCGCGCTGTCACCTCGCGGGGCCTCCGCGGGGAGAGGGTTAACGCGCGGGCGGCGGCGGGACCCTCGCGGGCTGCCCGCCGGCCGCGGCCCCCTCCTCGGCCGGGGAGGCGCCGCGGCGAAGTTGCGCGGCGGCGGGTGCGTGAGGGGCGGCGGGAGGCGGCGGGGCGGGCGGGGGGAGGGGAGGGGAGGGGGGGCGCCGCCGCCGCCTCCGCGCCCGCCCGGCGGGGCGGCCCCGCGGCTGCGGCGCGAGGCGCAAAGAGTTAAGGCGGCGGCGGCGGCCGGGGAGGGAGGCGGCGGAGCGCGGTGCCCCTCTCGCGCTCTGCGGGCCGGTTTGAGTGACGCTGCGATCGTCTCGCTTCCCTTCAAGCTTCGCCTGTTGCCGCCGCCGCTCCAGCGCCGAGCCGGGGCCGGGGCCGAGCGGAGAGCGCGGAGCCGCCGACTCCCGCCCGGAGCCGCCGTCTGCGCCGCGAGCCCGGATCCCGGGCGGCTGCGGGCGGCGCTGGGGGCACTGCGGGCCCCCCCGGCCCTGCCGCTCGCACACCTCTCCGGGGGGCTCCCCCGCCTCCTTCCTCCGGGGCGATTTGTCAAACTTCCCCCCTCTTCTGCCAGCAGCAGCAGCAGCAGCAGGGCTGTCCTCTCCTCTGTGCCGCCTCCTCCTCCGCCGCCGCCTCCTCCTCCTCCTCCTCCTCGGCATCGTGTGTATGCACAGCAACAAAAAATACATCCCCAGCCCAGCCCTCGCGCCGAGACTGGAGCAGCTCGCCGCATCGCCGGGGCTGAAGCCGCTGCCGGCACCGCCGCGCCCAGGCAGCCCGCCGCCGGCGGCCGCAGGCGCGCAGCATGCCGCGGAGGAAGCAGCAGGCGCCGCGGCGCGCAGCAGGTACGCCCGCCGCCGGTCGCTTCTCCTCCTCCTCGCTCTCCCCCCCCCCCCCCTTTCCCCTCCTGTCTCTTCCTCTCCCGCGGGCAGAGCGAGTCGGTTTGTGCTCGGCTCCCGGCGCTGGGCTCTCTGCAGAGTAACTCTTGGTCTTGGACACCCCGCCGCGCCTTGGGGGATTGGTGGACTTATTTATTTGTTTTCCTTGGGGTTGCAGGGGTGAGGGCCCTTTTCCTACTTTGGTGCCCACTTTGATTTTATCCCTAACTGAGGGGGCAGCCCTGCGGGGAAGCCAGGCGTGGGCGCCTCCGCACACGCTGCATGCCACACGCGTGAGCTGAGTGACCGGAGCCGTGGGGGAAGGAGGCAAATTCTGAGCCTTTCCAGCCCGTACTTTGGCACCTACTTTGGTTCTCTGTCTCTGCTGTTCCTCGTTATTGTCCGTCCCCTTCTCTGACAGACAAATGGTTTGTGAAAGCCAGCGGGGTTTTCCCCCCCCGGTAAAAGAAGACGGCATGTGTGCAGATATACGGTATGCTGTGAATGAGGCGGTAGGGACACAGCGATTTGGAAGGTCTGCAGTGTTACTTGAAGATGCATCCCTAGAACAGACTCCTTTGCCCAACTTTTATCTTTTTCTCTCTTCCCCTTGCACTGCACTGGAGGCATCTCTACTGGACGGACAGACCCACCTAATTGGTCACTTTCTTTAGCAACCTCTTCTGTTAATCCTATTGATTTCTTATTTATGAGCCCAGATGAGAAGCTACAAAGGAAGCCAAAGTTTTTTTCTTAAAAAAAAAAAAAAGTCTGTATATTGTCAAATGACTAGTGAGTATTTCTGATACTCCCTTTACAGTTTCCTCCATTTTTTTAAGAAATACTTTGGAAGGCTTTGTCCTGATGAGGTTTTTTTGTTTGTTTGGCAGATTTGTTTTCCTTATGCCAGAAATGTCAACTCCTGTTAAACTTTAGCAGCATTTTCTGGAAAAGACAAATTGAAAAGAAAACAGTAAAAAAGAAAAAACCACCCCACATTATTTTACAGTAATCCTTAGTTGGGGATATGTGGGCTGGAAAAGGTTTCCTTGGCCTGTTGCCATCCTTGATTTGATGGCTGATTGATCGCCTGTCATCTGGCTGCCTTTGATCTATTCATTCCCGATAAACATCAATAAATCACTTGCCATGGTAACGCCAGACTCAGTGACGTCACGTGCGGCCTGTCAACTCTGTCAGTGCAACTTCAGGGGCTTCTGGCTAGATGTGCCACACAACCACATGGACAAGTATTTTGATAGGCGTAAAGCTCACATAGGTGGAGAAACGGGATCTGTTGTAATTGGGGACAGATGAACTATTTGGGGGGAGCAGTAAGCAGGCAACCATAACTTGCCTATTTAAAAAGGAAGGCTCTGTATTGAGAGGTTGGTTGCAGAAGTTTTCAAGAGACTCCAGCAGTGTTATTGCTAGTGCATTTTCAGTTGTACCTATAGCAACTTCAAAAAGGTAGTTTCGCAACTTGGTAGAGCGTTATCAGAAGATGGGTATTCAAAAATCTGACAGCGCGTTCACGCTATGTGCCAAGTTCTCAAAGTGGCGTGGTTTGAATTTAGTAAACAGCAAGTGATTCAATGAGTACTACAAATTGTAAATAACGACGTTCCCGTTTCCTTCCTTCCCGTCTTTAACATATATGTATTTATTTAGTACTTTTGAAATAGAAAAGTAGCAGTCTTACCTCTATACTAAACAGTTAGAAAGTTTGGAAAGTTTTGAAGTACCAGAGCGATACGATCAGGCAAACAATATTGCAGCCAATACTTCATGATAATATTCTGAAATTCTGGACCATGCCATCAAATAACACTTTCCACAAATTAACTAAAACCGTGAGCTCTTCCTAAGCTGTAGAAAACACTATTCTGTAACATTAATTTAGTTTTGCAGAATCAAACTCTTCCGAGTATTTGACATATTCTTCGAATGAGTGTGCTGTATGTTGGGCTTTACTTAGGCTGGAAGAAAACGTTTCTGCCCTGAACACACACGTTCTGAGGTATCTTTCTCGCTCTCTCTTCCACTCACTGTCTCCCTCCTTTCCAAGTGAATCATCGATGATGTGTGAGCTATCTTTTATATTTGGTAGAAGTGTAATCTCTTTAAACTTTTATCTTTTTGATTATCACATTAAACATTTAGTATCATTGCTTCCCACTGAAATGCTCTTTTATTGGCCACGTTGGAAATGTTGCTTTTTCTAATAGCAGTGTAAGCACAAGAATTTTTTTAACACCTTAGAAACAGCTAAGAAATAACAGGTTAGTTAAGAAATATTCATTACAAAAACTTGACTGCAGGACTAATAGGAGATGGAAGAATGGTTTTGCTCTATCAAAATGACCCGTCAAAACGACTTTGTTTCATATTTGATTTAATTGTCTCTCTCCTGACAGGCACATTCATCAATAGCTTAATGGTCAATCAGAAGTTGGCAGAGTGAGTGCTTTCATTCTTTCCCATACACTAGCTTTGGCTTTACTTTATCAAAATGCCTCTGCCTAATGGATATGGGGGATGTAGAATGACTGAAGGGCTACTTATTTGAGAAGAGTGAAAAAAACAAGAACATTTGTGCTGTTGATAAGTGCATGAAGATAAATAAGTGAGCTGTATGAGGGGTTTTATTTTAAGACAGAAGAAACTTGCAATTTTTTTTCTTCTTTTTGGCTTCAGAGCTGTGAGTTATAAGGTTCATGACTGCTTTTGTGGCATACTGAGAGTGATGACAAATTGATTGCTTGGTACTGGGAAAGAAAAAAAGGTGGTGGTGGGGGGAGAATTAAAGATGTCTGCTGATTGGTAACTCAGGAAATCCAGTCCCCAGCAACCTTGAGAATACTCGAGAATTTTTTTTCTCCAAACTGAAAGGTCCGCTCAGCCATAAAAAAAGAAAAGTTGTTTTGCCAGCTTCATTAGTGTTCACCTAATTAGCTGTAAACCTGATGGATTCCTGACAGCTTTAATGATTGGAGATGACAAGCTCCACGCAGTGTCATCCAGCAGAATTAGGTTTGCAGCTAGTTTGATGTAATCAAGTTGATATTACACAGTCCTGGTTGCCTTTAGTTGTGCATTAACTCAATTTTCTGCTGCAGGTGACAAATGGGCTTTGGTACCTGGATAATCATGTCATAGGAATTAGGGCCCTTTTAATGGTCTGGAGTAGAATAACAACAACAAAGAACTCTCAGCAGCACAGAGCTCGCAGACATAACAGACAGGTGCACAAATTCTTTATGTCTAGCCCAAGTGTTAACACCACACTGTAGAAGACTAAAGCTGTCTCTAAGAATCAAGAATCTGTAAAAATGATAATTTCAGTTTGTTTGTTTCAAGACTCAGGTGAATATCGTAGATAAATTTGGGGGGGAAAAGGCAGAGATCACAGTATGGGGATTTTTTATTTTTATTTTTTATTCTTCACCTGTGAAAGCAAGAAGATGATCAGAATTACAATTGGTGCTCCAGACTTCTGTCCTTTTAAGTCAGAAGGAAGAAAATATTTATTGTTTAGAGGTTACTGTCTAGGAAAGCTAAGGTACTGTATTAATAAGGGGCCAGTCTTGTTCATGCAAACAATAATTATCTATCCTTAAATTATAGCTTTCACTGAAAGCTTTTTTAGAAACATGTCTATTTAAAAGATCAAGAAAATGTACTTCTTATTGACAGAAACAACTTAATACATGTTCTGTATATAAAGCTCTTCTGAGGAGGGATTGGAAACTAATTATTTACTTTTTTTTTTTTTTAAAATATATTATTCAATGAAACAATTATTGTTTCTTAGGCCCAGAGAATGACACTGAGTTTTCAGCCCTCTGGAAAAACAAACAAACTTGGGGCCATGGTTGTGATGGGAGTTTTTTTGTTTTATTTTTTTTCCTCCTTCTGTATAGTATGGCTTAAACCGTGGCGGTAGCTGCGTACTTTCTAGGCTCTTCGCAACTTCAGTGCGTGCATTTAAAAGATGCACATAGTCAGTGTGAATAGTGAAATGCATCAAATTGTTTTTTCAGAGCCCTGGATCACTTCTGCTTTTTACTTTTTCCTTCAGCGCTCTTTGTAGTTGATCAGCACCCCCGAAACGAGGCCGGGAGCGTGCTGTAGAAGTGCAGATGCAAGATGGCACGCAGGTTGTTCCGCCAGGATTCCAGCCAGCTGCGAGTGCAGGAAGTTGAACGCTTTCTTTAATTTATGGCAATTGCTCCCAACTACATACATACCCCAAAAGTAAATGTAGCGATAAAGTAGGCTACCTATAAAGGTACTTGCAGTGTCAGCCCTTGCTATGTTATTTGCCTCCAAACCTGCCACATATTTCTCTGTTGGACAGAGATTCTTCCTAGCAGCAAGCTGACAAAATGATTAGTTATGGCTGTCCTCTGCTTTTTTTTCGGCAAAGTGTGAGGAACAATGCAAAAAAAAAAAGAAAAAGGAGCATAAATATAAAAAGGCCTGATAGATTCCACTGAATATCTGCCTGGAAAACAGAATTTTCCAGAATCAGCTGCCATTTCTCCCATTAGCTTGACAGCTGTCAATTAGAGCTTCAGTGCTCTCCTGGGCCACAGTTTATTGCGTGCGGTTGATGTTGTCATTTTGTTCTCGGTTTTGCCTTGAGCACTATCATGAGCAGGAGTGAAATAGTCAATAACTGATGTATCAGCAGTTATTTCTTAAATTGGCTTACAAGTCTGCATTTTTCCTCTTTTTACTAAAGATTGTTTTGTAAAGTGATTAGAATGAATTGTGACTGCTGCAGGGTTATGGGAAATGCAGTGAAGCTGGGGTGAGTTAGCAGGATTAGAGTGGCTCCTTTTTGTCAGTGCTGTTTTCAGGATTAGTGGGAACTGTGTAGAAAAGATCACCTTCAGGGTGAAGTGCGTGGTAAATTTTTAAGTGTGCTGTGTGCACTCTTACGTATGAACACGGTGGTGAATAGTGAATGGACAGAAGAAATTTACCGTAATGTAAAGAAACCTTACATGTTGTCTTTCAGAAGAAGCCTTGTAACTACTAGTTTTACAGTATAATAGTCCATATTTTAATCCAGCGTCATGACTGTTTCTTAGAGAATCCAAATGTGGACTGGCAAATTTTAATATAGCTCTATTTACAAGATACTGCTATTAGATCAAATATTAAGATGCCTGAAGTGTTGCATTGTCAAGTAACTGTGTATGTATGAGTATGGTTATGATACAATATTGAAAATAGCAGCTCCAGAGCGATCGTGCGTTATCTTATCTATGAAATACTTCAGCATCGTTTACTAAACAGTCTACCTCAGGTGTTTGAGTCTGGTTTGCGTGTGTGTGCGTGTGTGTATGTGTGTTTTTAAAATTTGTCTACGCCCAAATTATGGTTTATCAACCTTAAGTTAAAAATGAAAGGTGAATACAATATATTGTATTTGGTAACAATGATATGGACTGGTACATCCAGGCAGATAATATGCAGTTGTAATTAGACTGAATAGACAGGCATTCATTTTTAAATTCTTTGACACATGCATAAAATAGTCATATAATAAGATAAGATGACAATTTTATGTTAGGTTGATAAAGTGTCCCGATACATGCATTTAAATGTCTGTAAGCCTTTTTTTACCCAGACAGATTAATTCTAGTTTCCAGCATTTGCAGTTAGACATTAAATTAATTTAAAAAATCCTACTAAACAATGGATGTGTTGCTTTTTTTTGTGCCATTACCTAAAGCAGGAGGATTGAAAAAAATTAGTCAATTGATTTTTCTTGATTGCAACATTTAAAAAAAAATGCTTAAAAATTGGCTGAAAGGATTTAAAGCATAGTACATGAAACTCTATTGTAGTTTTCTTACATATAATATTGCAGAGTGGAACAGAGTGAGAGCTTGAAATTGTTTATTACAATTTTCCTAAAAAGGAACCGTAAGGGTTCAAGTAAGTGGAGCCTAATTTTAGAGACTGCAAGATTTATTCTACTAAATTTGCCTGGTTTTGATCTTGACAGATATTTTGGTCATCTCAATAGAAAGATAATCTGCAGAATTTAAATTCTCGGTGCAAGCATCAACTTTAAGATATTTCTCAGAAAACGTTCAAAGGTTTTTTCCCCTGGGGGCGGAGGGAGAGTAGGAAAGGAGTTACCAGAAGATCATAAAATACCTGAGAGCGCTTTACCAGTTCCATTACCTGTCTTGCTCGGACACTATAGGTGTGCTTCCTCACGAATAACTTTGTATTTTAGACTTAATTGTCAATTATTAATTAATTCTGTCAGGACACATGTTATTAATTATGAGTCTTTTCTTCGTTCAGAACAGCTGTTGGGAATCGTGTAAGTTCACTGTTTTTGTTGGTGTGGGAGTTTCCCGAATGAAGAACTCTCCATTCCCAAGTTGCGTTACTGCTCACCTCCCAGCCTTTCATACTAGGGGTTATTTTTAAACAGCTAAGCTAAGCTCGACCTTGGTTGGAATCAGTGTAAGGTTTTTAAAGTGATGAAGCATCCTCACAATTAGTTAACATTTTTATGGAGGTTTTTTTTTTTGCCCTGCCCATAAAAAAAAAAAAAAATCTTGTTTTAGCAAAACTGTATGGTGGTAAAGAGGTCAAAAGGGCACCAGCTAAGCTACAGTGAGAGGGAAGCAAAGCAGTTTCCATGCCCTTCCGCCAAACTCCCGCCAAACTTAACACATTAGCATAGAGGAAAGAGCTGTTTTATTATTCGTTTGGAATGACTCAAATTCATTTACTTTTGATATTTCCATCATTAAATTGAGCCCTCTGTTTCAGTTTCTTATGTGTTCTTTGCGGAATGCATGTTGCATAAAATAGGCAATTTTTAATGAACAATTTAATGTAAATGGGTTCTGAATTTAAATTAATATTAATGAAGCTTTGAGTGAATTTATTTTGCATACGTAAAGGCTTGTAACTCTTTCACCCATACACTCCTGTCTTTATGTACTAACACATTGGTTAGGTGAATTGGCTAGTTTCCATATTTCATGATTAAAAAACTTTAATGGATTTTACATGGATGTTTGTGCTAGTACAGCTTTACACAGGCTAGTATCTCTATTAAAAAATGTACCTGCCTTTGTATGCAAATTTTTGCAGTTAACATTTTAAACATGTTACTCCGCTTGTTTATATATTTCATATATAAAAATAAACATACATATATATATATATATATATATTTACTTTAGTACTTGCTTTTATGCTTAGAGAAAAATTTATTCCAACAATAGTCACTACAGTCAAGATGTTTTCTTTCTTTGGCTTACCTCTAATGCATTATGTATTTAGGAGTGATGGGATGTTCTATAATTAATTCTGTTAGATGTAATTGCTATAATCACTTTGATGCTACACATAATAAAAGTAATATGGTAAGCATATGAAAAAATATAAACACCTTATTGTAGCACTTTATGTAAAGATCCTTTGAAAAAGATCTTCTTTAGAAGAAACCCTCTACTTCCTTATTTTGTCAAAGGTAACATTTATTTTAAAGTACCTACTTTGTAAATGAACGAATTTTGGAAATCGAAAAGATTCTGACTGGCAGAATGCCTTTTATGTGCGTGCGTACGTATCTGATCCTGTACTCCATTAAAGATGTAGTTCATTAAGAAGCCAGTCTTCAGTGTTGCTACAAGTGACATGTAAATACCACTGTATGTTTCATGAAATAGAGACGGATTTGTACATTGTGCTAAAATCCAGTACCTAGTAAATAACATAGAGATGGAATTGTACAACCGAAAGCTTCTTCGTGGTCTAAAATTATGGGAAATATAAAATGTATGAAGGGTAGCATGTAACTAGAGGGAGTTTTTCAGATGTAGTCCCAAGTGGGAAAAAAGGCTATAGAAAGTGTTCCCCCTCACCACTTTTTTTTTTTTTTTTTAAACAAGTAGCTTTGAGTTATTGTTTGCACACATAGTTTTTGATAGGGAGGAAATGAAAAAAATATGTGCAATGGGTTAAGCGGTGTAGCTGATGTCACTGATTCTGAAACAAAAAATGTTAATATGGGCATAGTTCTTAATTAGTTGCACACCATACTTAATGCTGCAAAGGTCACTTGGTTTTATGATCCAGCTACATCTATGAATCTGTACGTTTTCCCCCAAACTTATATTTTACTCTCCCCTATTTTCTAAGCAACTGAGCATGCAAATCCTGGTTAAAATGCGAACTATAAAGAAAATTAGAAAAATAGCTTTAGTGTGGACTAGGAGGAGATTTTTTTTTTTTCTTCCCCCTTGTGTTGTTTTCAAATAATGCATAGTCTCTCGCATGGCGAGCAGAAGTATTACATTTAACTTCTGTAAGCTGAACAAACAAACCCCAACCAACCTCGCGCTGAATTGTTCTGCGGCAGAACAGAACAGGGTGCTGTTTTGGAGTGTCTCTGGGACTGGGCTCGGTGCCTGAAGTCCTTTTCCTGCTAGGTCAAGCCTGTTGCGGGAGGGCCAGATCGCAGCAGGGGCCTCCTGGAGGCTTGGCGAGGCTGCTCCAGACTGGCAGCCATCAGTCATCCATCTGTGACACAGAGTCTGTTTTTGATGGCAGGGATGATAAAAGGCCTGGGAACTGTATAGGCCCTTGTAATCAGGGCCAGTGCTGACATCCTTCTCAACTTTGACAGCTTCTTCCTTTTCTCTCCTCACCGCCAAGACTGTCTCAACTGGATTTTTTTTTCTCTCTCTTGTTTCATGTACTTGATCAGTCTCAGATGCTGGGAATTATTTTTTTCTGAAGGGAGGGGGAGTGTTTCTTTTGGTTTGTGGGTTGGGCAGGTGTGAGAGGAAGTCTGTTTTTTTTTTTTCTTTTTTTTTTTTTTGTACTGTAGGCCTGTTGCTAATTAATGTTCCTCCATAAGATTCTGTCGGAGTTGAGTAATGTTTTTGATCTTTATGCCTGATAACTGCATACTTAATGAGATTTCAAAGCTGTGAGTGCAGCTCCCTACAATTATTGACAGATGCCTTTTCTTTGCCATTGGGTTCAGCTTCATAAATCCTCCTGCAGTAATGAGGTTCAGAAGTGCCACCCTGCCAGTGAGCTAATGAAAGAGGGGGGGAGGGAGGGAACAGCTCATGCCTGCCTGACACATTTTTTTCCTTTAAAATTTACTATGCAGATGTCAAGCTGTGGGACGATTACTTCAAACATGCTAATTTTTATCTTGCTTTTGTGTCAAGCCTGCATGCCATTCCCCCCCCCCAATAATAAATAAAAATAGAACCTTCAACCTATTTAAATTTTATCATGGATCATAACTATTGAAGACTTTGATATATGTGTGTTCTTCTGCAGTTTCCAGTCAGTGGAGCAGCTTTTTGAAATCCGAAGGGCAGAGAGAGGATTAAAAAGGAAAAAAAAACCAACAAAACAAAAAAAACCCAAAACCAAGAAAAACCCACCCTCCGTGGGCCGCGCGTCGGCCTGCCCTGACCGTGCACTTGAAACATGGTAGATTTCATTTTGGAGTTCTGAAACTAAATCCTGGTGGAGAATAGCCGCACCATGCCAAACAGTCGATTTCCTTTTCAGCAGAGTCGTATATCACGGACCCACCCTTCCCTCCTGACAGAATGACATGTGTCATTTATCAAGTGGGCCCTGCCAGACAGCAAGGAGGGGGCGTTTGGGGGGGAAGCACGGATCCGAGCAGTGCTGTCTCTTCCCCTTAGCGCCGCGTGGCTCCGGCAGCGGTGCTGATCCGGGGAGAGGCACCGGAGGAGAGGGAAAGCGTGTGCGGTGGGAGGGGGGCAGCTGGCGGAGTGACTGAAGAGGTTATGTTCTTTCATATTATCTGCTAAGTCGTGGTGTTCAACCCTCTGAAGATTTTTCCCTCCTGTTTTCCTTCTCTCTCTCTCTCTCGTTTTCTTTCTTTTTCTTTTTTTTCTTTTTTTTTCCTCCTTGCTTTGGCAGTTGGGAAAAGCTGGCTGACACGTATCATTCAAGCAGCACCAGCTTGCTGGGGGTTGTGTAAATGAATCTGGGAGCTCTTGGTTTCACATGATTCAAACGTGCATTATTGAAGATGGATGTTCCTTAAAAAAAGATTGATGATGGATATCAGGCTTATAGTGCCATTTATCATTTTGAATATTATTTAGACTTGCCGTGTAAAGCTGTAACTTGAGAGTTGGATGAGCTGGGACAGAATGGAGGCCTCGATGTGCACATTTTGATTGATGGCTTTGCTTTCTCATTGTTTGTTACCAGATACTAGCTGGTCATTATAGGAGTGCCTTACAATTGTTTCAGGGGCTGGATTTCCTTGTGTGCCTGTGTGTTCGTGTGAGAGAGAGAGGCAGAGAGAGTTAAGTTTTTAGTGGGAGAATTTCAGTAATTGTGAAGACATTACCAAAGCTGTGGCCTGTGCAAGGGGACAGGCACGCTTTTGCACGAGTAAAGCTGCATGCTGTACATGACACTAAAATATAGGCAAGACTGTAGCTGTGTAAGCATAGCGTTGTTGGACGTTGTCAGCTCCAGTATAAAAAATATGCTTTAAAAATGAGCTCGTGAAAAGATTAACACAATCCGGCTTCCTTTTGCTAGTAGGCTGCTTTTTTGGTCCCGCAGCAGCAAAGAAAACAAACTTCTAGCACATAATATTATTTCAGCGTTTACATTTTTCTTTTCCATCTACCCTCTTCACCCAGTGAACCTCTGAATCTTGGCGTTTACTCCCGCGTGGTCAGAACGATACTGCAGATAGATGGTCTGTCCAGAGAAAAAGCAAGGGCAATCTCTCCCTCTTTTGAAGTACTTTTCCTGGAACCAGGACACCCCCACCTGCTGGAAGAATTAAGGAAGCAGCTTTATATAGGCAATTAGGTCTGAACTGGGAAGCGCAGGCAGCGACTATGACGAGATCGAAGCTTCAGCAGTAGGTAGTGTTAGAACTCAAAATTATTAGGTATTTGTGCATAAACTTCTCTGGACAGGGGTGATACACAGCCAGGTGAAACTTGTTCCGAGTTGGCAAACTGTATTCAGTGTTTCTTTCCTGGCACGTTGTAGAAAAATTAAATAAATAACAATGATAGGGCAAATGAGACTGGAACAGGTTTTTGTTAAAAGGAATTAGTCTTGAATTTGTGCAGGTAGATGCTATTTTTGAAGCACTGCTTGTCAGACGAACTTTTTCTTTGATTGCTAGATGCCTTGATAGCAAGAAGGAATTACAGCAACATTTTATAAACAACATACAGCATTTGGGCTCACACCATATTTCGCAAAGCCTTCAGTGACTTTATATGAGTTGTTTTATAAAACAAGTTTTTCAAGAATCTGTTGTTTCTTATGCCTTTTGCAAATTCAGTTCAGTTTGCTTTTGGTGCAGTCCATCAGTTGCCAAAAGTAAGAATTCAAGTTTATACACTTCATTCAAGTCCAACCTCACAAGAAAACCCTGTAAAAACTGTAATATTTTCTATAAAGCCTTCAACAGTAGAAGGTAAAACTTTGATTTCCTACGCCTGCACTTGGGTAACACAGTAGGTAATTGAAGTACAAGTGCCAATTTGCTGTAACAATTGTAAACACACCTTGATACAAATGGCATCATTGCAGTCTTACTGATTAGAAAACTTTGCTATTAATAGACACAAAGTCCATTTCAGGTGTAATTGGTAAGGAGCTGAGTGCACTCATGGGAAGAAACCTTGTTTTGTTTTTTGTTCGCTTTTATTCTTATCCCTTTTTTCAGTTTTATAGCTGGAGACATGATTTATTGCAGCCATCCATCTTTGGGGCTCATCCATCACATCCTGGTTGCTAGGCAATCATGGCAGCAGCTGTTTGCTTTGAATCAGACAGAAAAGTTGTCAATCATCAAAGGCAGGTGAATAGCATTAGAAACACGCTATTGTCAGACGGAATAATTAATCAAAGAGAGAAAAGATAATTAAAAAGATATGACCCTTGCAAGTACTTGCTCTGGGTTGCCTGGAAAAAAGAAAAACTGCCTGGTCTTTTCTAGACACTTAAGCAGCTGAGGGCTGATAAAATATGCACTCTGCAGTGCATAGTTTTTAATTAATTGAAAAAGGTTCAACATTCAAAGACGATGCTGGAGAAAAGTCTGATTATGAGCAGAAGTAATATTTATTGTTTGCATGAAAGGCTTGACATGGAGTTCTAACTTTCTGTCACAAATCTCCTGCATGCTTGCCCTAAGCCTCTTTCAGCATTGCTATCTTCACTGGCACTTAGCGGAGTGTATGGTGAGTCAGGCCAAGTAAGGGTCCTGAGGCTTTCATCCAGCTTTTTCATTCTGGGCCACCTTTTCAATGTATTCTCTCATTTGCTATCCTGTAGAGCAGCTGTCAGAGTTCTACTAGCTGTGCCATCGGAAAGGCAGGCGAAGCCTGACCCGTCTACAGGATTGCTCTCCATTCAGTGTAGGAGAGAGGTTGAGGCAAGAACTGTTTCATCTCCAATCAGATGGTGGAATAGCAGGCTCTTCTGGCCTGGTTCCTGAACCAGATTTTCCAGCAATCACATTATTTTTAGCTGGAATGATAACAAGGATGCTGCAAAATCTGATTTCCAAGGGAGCTGGGATACCATGGTAGTAGATTCAGCGTAGCGTGCCCCAACACAAGCATACGTAGGAATGTACTTCTCGTGTAAAGGATCATTGACCCTATGTCTGCAAAACAGCTGGGCAAAGCATCTATTGCAATGACTCCATGAGTTAAGGAGACTGGTTTGAACACCAAAAAAGCTGGATGTTTGAAGCCGTAACACTGTAAGCCGTCTTTGTGAGAAAGAAATGGCATATTTTTGATTATTGGGATAAGTACTCATGTGGTCCAAGAAAAAAACACTTTGGCATTTGTGCGTGTTTAGAAGTTAAGATATCTGTGGACGTGCTGATCACAGCAGAGCTTAACTATGATGATTGCATTACTAGAGTTTCTTTTTTTTGAATATTTTGTAGGTAGTAAAACAGAAGTGACTGCCACTTCCCCCCTTTTTGTGTTTGTTCGTTTTTGATTTCGTGCTTCTACCCTGCCTTTTAGAACTGGACAGAGAAGCTTCAAGTCTGAGCAATCAGAAGAACAAAACCACTATTTTCAATATGCAAACCAGTTATTAGTGTTGATTATCAGTAAGATTTGCGAGAAAGTAGGCGCTAAAATATTGGGAATTAAAAATAGCAGAATGGAAATCACATTACACATCCCATTGCTTTCACATTGGATAATTCCTTGGATTATTCTTTGCGTATTTCCTTGCAGCAGGATGTCAGAAGCAGCTCCTCTGCTAACTTTGTGTAGCCTGCATCACGTTTTCTGCTCTTACACCCTGTTTCACTTGTAATCATTCCCGTATTTACTTGGAGAAGGAGAGAACACAGCTAAAAAGGAAATGGGGTACCATCTGATTACTGGATATGACGCATCTGCTGTGTAGAGCTATTACAGTTTCAGCATTGGTAGCAGGAAGTTCAGGCTGAAGTTAACTTGGATGACTTGGAAAATATCTGTAGCTTCAGTTAATATTTAGTGGATCCTCAGAAAGTAAGTTCACTAAAACGTATGTAAGAAATGCTAACGTCTCTCAGAAACCATAGCAGTATGTATTAGCATTAGCCGTAGAAATATCCTAAATACATCGTGTGACCAAAGTCAGCATTACTCATGGCTAATAACATAGCACTTTTATGTGTAGTTAGGTTGTTTTCTAGAGTTGCTGGCAGATAACTTTTTAATTGGGCTAACTTCTTTTTTCTTAAATAGGTAATGATAATTCAGTTTGACATACTACAGGCTTTTTGTGTCATAAATTTAGGATTGTTTGTGCCTATACAGGGCAAATGGGCATATGCTTGTGTGTGGGTGTGCGGTGCTTTCTCCAGCATGTTTTTGTGCATTATATATATGTGGGATATTTATTCCTGCGTGCAAGGTAACATGTTTACGGCTGTAGAACTCTTTCCTCTTTTGTTGTGAAACTGATTCTTCTTTTCGTATATCAGGACCGCTCTGATACCTTTTGTAGTATTTGCTGTATTTCAGTATCTGCTGATCACTGTTTTGTTTACTGATAGGGGAACTGTGGCAATAGTTCAGATTTTCCCCAGAGGAGGGATATATGGCACTGATATCAACAAAATCTTGGATAAGAGACATATGGATAGATGGCTGCATGTTGGAATATAGGCATCTGAGGCTTAGTCTGATAGTGATTTCTTAGCAGAATATAGACAGAAGTGCCCCATGATAATCTGTTTCTCTCTGCTCATCGAATCTAGGTGGTCTTCTCCCTCTGATTTTTTCCGAGACTCTTTTCCTAGTGTGTTCTTGAGAGAAGACACAGTAGTTATTCCCCAGTCTCAATATTTATTGATTCACAGGTGAAAGAGGTTGGACTCTATGGAAAGATTTTTCTGGCCTACTACCTTCCTCATCCTTCCCCAGATGCATGTTTCTTTTGCGTTTGTTTAGAGAAAACTGTTTGGGAAGTTGAAATACCTTGGTACTGAAGGTGGTAAAGCTAAATTGCTTTTTTGTTCATATGAAATGAAAAACGGACAGAATAAATCAAACATCAGAACTGTAATTGATAGTAGACTTTTTTCTTTTAATTGGTGAAAGAACATGTAAAGGGAGTTTAAACAGTCAAATAATAATCAAGCATTTGCCAGCATTTAACTCACTGTGCTAAGCAGATTGTAGTATCTCAACAGAATCCACTGAATTACATGATATTCGTACATTGAGAAAAATATCTTGAGGAAATATATATAACATGCTTGGCTGAACTATGTCCTATGCTTGGCTGAACTGAATAAGCATATAATGCTTTTCTTCACCCCCGCCCCCAATACATACACATGCATATTCCCATCCCTTACACTGCAGCTATCTGACAGATACTCTTCAATTCTATCTTTCTTACTGCAAGAAATCCAGGGCATTTCTCACTGTCTTTAGAGAGCGTCTCCTTAAAGGTTTCAGAATATGTGTTTACTTCTGAAGATTTCTGATAGGGGGGAGAAAGAGAGAGAGAGAGAGAGAGAGAGAGAGATACTTTTTATTTCACATCTTTAAGGTTAGTTGCCCTTTTTATTCCTCTTAATGTTAGGTTGCTGTTGCATCTTTTATATGTACAACAGTTTTCGGGTTTCAGTCCTACAAGCTAATGCAGTGAAAGAAAAATATTTCTTATCTCCAATTTTCAGTTTGTCACCAGTGTGTTTAAGAAGAGTCTTCTGCAGCCTCAGCCTGAAGCTTGGGAAGCGTCCTGGCATTCACCAAGTAAACTTCCTTTGGTGTCTGAGCACTACTGCTGTGAAACGTATGAAATACGTTTGTATGTACTTACATGATGTGAAAGTATAAAGAGTATTTTGTTTTATTCAGAGTATTTTCTAGGATATTTTTTCAAGTATGATGCTTGCTGTCATTGGTGTAAGGTGACCAGCTCATGTCACCTGATAGTCCAGGAGCAGAGCTAGATGGTCTTGAAGATGCGTGCTCACCACATACAAGCCATCAGACAGTGTACTACTTTGACTTTAATGTGTAGGGTGGTTGTGTAGAAAGGAGTGGGAATGGAAATGCCCTTGAGAAAAGGGAAAGGAAGGACTAGTGCCCTGGATGCAAAAGGAGACTGCTATGTAGAGATCTGAATTGGTTTAGGGTCCCCAAAATAAACATATCTGAATCTGAATGTTACCCCAGTTCACTTATCTTCAAAATCCTTTGTACACTGTGCCTTTGTTTTAATTTTAAACATATACTTTGCTTTGTATGCTGTTGGCTCTAGTTAACCAAAAATCACTTTGCAATTGACATATTAATTTAATTAGATAATTTGTGCATAATAGTACAATTTTGGCAGCTGCTTTAACTTTATAGGTAAAATGGAGAGACAAACTGGTCTGACTTGTTGAACTTTTTATTCGAAAGAATATTTTAAAAGTAGAAAATAGAATTTGAAACAGCAAAGAAAGTATGGGAGTGTTTTTTATATACTGCAATGTATCATTTATCCAGGATCCCTTGTCTTCCTTTGTTTTTACTCTGGGCCTGTAATGAAGTGCTTCTTATCTATGTTAGTTAGCAAGTACTCCGATGTAATGTATGAGAATAGTAATGCGTTATTTCCTCATGCTTATGTTTTCTATATAGAATAGTCTAGCAGTAGTGAAATCTTTGCTATATGATTGCATTTCGTTTTGAGATGGTGAGCTGAATAAGCAGTAGGACAAGCATGCAGTTAGCTGAATGAAGGAAAAAGAAATAAAATTTTACAGCACATTCTTGTTCTAGGAGTGTGCAACGCAAAATTGTGTGACTCAAATGCTCAATCTGGTCTTCATGATTAAGCAATAAACACATTACAAAACAAAGTTATCATCCTTTTGAAACTTGTGTGCTCAATCGTTGTGGGGAAAAAAAAGCAAAGTATTTAATATTTCTCAGAGGAAAACATCTTTCATTTCTTGACATGTTCCCTGGTAGTGGTTTTTAGTTAGCAAAACTGCTTGTTTGCATTAGGGTAAAATCAAGAATATTTTCTTTGCAGACACTAGAGAAATTTTGCAAAGTTAATTCACTGAATGTTGATAAAAGGAATCAAAATAGCTAAAATTGAGGGTAAGAAAGATAACTGCTGTGCATTGTAGCAAGTCTTGGGAGCGTATACCTAGATTCTGCTAGCAACTTTATGCAAAGTAGAGTTTGGTTACATTGCATAAGTGGATTGTTTTAGAAATGTCTTTTTGTTCTGCGTTTGTGTGATGCCTAACATAATGGAGTCCTAATCCATGCCTAGGTCTTCTCCCAGCAGTATCACAAACGTATGATAATATTAACTCTGTAGTCTCCCAGATTTTGCCACATTGGTGCAGCTCTGCTGGATATATGTGCTTTCCTGGGCTAAAGTCTGAGCATGTAGCGAACTTTAAAATCTATCAGCTCATTGATGTGCAGTGTGCTTTCCAGATAAAACCTCTCCCAAAACTTTAAAGTGGCAATTTCTTATCCTAAGGAATTTGCGTTCTTATCTTTGGCATCTTGGACCTATTCAGTGTGGGACACAACTGTAACGAGAAAGGAGGCGTTAGATTCTTCCTTGAATCTACAACAGTTGCTTATCTGGATATTAGTAGTATCTGTTTTTAGTGTGATTTAGGAGCTGAGAACCAGACAGAAAGTCGGTCTCTTCAGGGGTGTATTTCTCAGCGTGCTAAAGTGGCTGTCAGCTCCCCCTTTCCCACCCCTAACCTTCCCCTCAGGTCTTTAGGCTGCTTGCTCTTGGGTATGGGTGGCACCGCTGTGTTACGGTGCAGGCCCCTCATCCACGCCACAGCTGCATCCAGCCCATGTGAAAAAGCAGGTCTGTGTGATCCAGCAGAACGTATGTGATGGACCAGATCTAAGAACTGCTTACCTGCACCACGTGCCTGTCACCCTACGTGCAGCAACAGCTTGATGTCCGCTATTATACGTCAAGCGTTCCAGGGCTATCGTTAGTGAGAATGAAATGATACGGGCTGGAGTTAGCGAGACGTGGCTCAGCGAAGAGCTTCTGCTCTTCTGCTGGGTCTGTGTCTGTGTTGCAGAAGTGTGGGACATAGAGCTGGAAGGAACCTTGAAAAGTCCTTTCCCAGTTGAGCTGCCTGCACTCATGCTTTTTGGGCAGATGTTTGCCCATTTCGAGACCCACGCGCATGGAGAATCCAAGAGCTTCCTAGGCTGGCTCTCCAAGTGCCCTTACTGCATTTGGGAATTAGCCTGGGTCGCAGAGATTCTTTTGGGTGATTTTTTTGCTTTTAGTTATTCTACCGACTGAGTTAGCTCTTGATTGCTTGAGGCAAAGGTTTGGAGCCTTCTGTATCGCTACTGATTGTCCTTGGGAATAAGCAGTGGGGGGCTGATACTTTCTTGTCTCTTCTTGTTAAGACCCAGTCCAAAGTCTGTTGAACTCAAATATGATTCTTTTACTGACACCCTTGATTTTAAAGGACTCGCACTGAGACCTGTAGTATCAGGCAAAGAATAGAACTTGGCGGGGAGAGGGAACAACCCCACCCCAAGGTCAGGATTTTGGTTTTTTTTTTTTTTTTTTAACCTGGACTGGTAACTTAATGCTGTGCTTCTTCTCGTTGCTGATGTAACTTAGACAGAAACAGATTCTGGTAGACACCTCTTGGTTGGATTTTCAAAAGCATCTTGTCAAAAAATGTGGTTTTGTGCATGTTTAAATGTTTAAGAACATTAAAGGAGTTGGGAGTAGGTGTAAAGCAGTTGTTTTTCTTATGAGGGATGTAATACTAATGACCCAACCAGGAACAAATATTTTCTTTGATGACATTCAGAGAGGTAGACTATTTTGATTTGTTTCAGAATAATTAGGCAATTATCAATTTGATGCTAAGAAAGCTTTATTAATTTTTGTAATAGCATTAATTTATAAGTGGAAAGTATGTTTATATTGATAGCTAACTGTATGGTGTAAGTTTGGCCATAGATTCTGTTCTAAAAACATACTCTTTATTCTGAATGTTTTAGTACAAAATTGCGTCTCATTATGGATAACGTGTCATGTCTCCCTAAAAATGTGATTTTGATTTCCATCCCATGATGATACTTTATTCAATAAATCAAAAGCTTCCTCTGCAGTTAGCAACCAACTTATTTAATGGTTATTTCTGAAATGTTGATACAGGGAATTTAGCGGTTAACAGTGTTTATACATTCCAGAAGCATTAACAGGTTAGGTTATACTGGAATTCAGTAAATATCCATGAAAAGTGTGGGAGAAGTATATGCTATGCTGTATCTCAGCAATCAGCTGCCAGACATCTCATGAAATACCATGTAATAATAAAGTTTATAATGATTATATTGTCAGGAGGCACACATTGTCCATTATTGCTGAAAACTGAAGGAGCAAGGCCTATCGCCCAGTGTTTAGACTGTAGCGTTAGAACACTACAGATGTTCTTATCTTCTGGAGATAGTTTTGTACTGAATCAGTGATTTTTACACATTCTTGTGTATGGAAAAAACGCTTTTTGCCTCTGAATATTTCTGAAGAAAATAAAAAGAGGAGAATAGTTTTTATACATGCCAAGGTTGTTTTTCATTTTTGTAAATGAATTTCTGCAGAAGAACCATAGTAAATGTGTAATTTTTGCAGTAGCTTTTTCCCCCTTGGTTACTGCTGTTCTTGCATTGCTATTTAAAATGGACATCCCATTAAAATCAATAAAACATCAGGATTTACTAGGTAGAGTCTGCACGTTCATAGGCAGTTTTGTGCTGGCTGCATCGTACCTGATATATTTGGCAGCCGCAGGGTGGGTAACACAACAGCAAGCTAGGACTCCTAAAACTATTAGTATTTTTTGTAATCTTTGTGTGAATAGATGACATTTTCTGAAAATGCGTCTTCATCAGAGTTTTTTGCTCCTGTTCGTTATGACAAAACACAGCAAACAAAGACAGAGCATCAATTACAGCTGCAGTCTTGAAGTTTCAAGTCACATTTTAGCCACGCTACACTGTGTGTTAGTATCATTATTATCTTTTGGTGCTTGTATGTATGTAAATTACATTAAAAATAAGATCAAGGCAGACATGAAATATCAGTGACAAAAGCAGAAAAAGATGAACAAGCTGTTATGAGCTATGAAAAGTGAAAAAGATGCTCTTTTAAATTTGACATTGAACCAAAATCGAACATGAGAACAATTTTAAAAAATATTTCCCTTAAAGCTTTGTTGTGGCCATGCCTTCTAATGCATCTCAAGTCTGTCAGCAGCTCGATTATGCAATCCTCTTTTGAGGATACAGTGTTGATTCAGCTACCCAAAGCTCTGATATTTGGAATGTCGTGTTACCTTGCTTAGTCTGAAAACATGTACACGCTTTCTATATAGATGTATTAAAAATATTTATGTTAACAAATTTTCAGTGATATGCTTTGATTTTTAGATTCTTCTGTTTCCTAAGACCTATTTATTAAAAATAACTTCGCAAAACCTGCCTTCGGTCAAAACCATCCAGTAAATGCTGTTATTTTAAAGTTATAAAGAGAACTATATTCCATACAGAGTAATATCTTTATATATACCTTTAATGAGTCTAAAACTTTAAAATATAGTGCTGAATTCAAGTCTGGCTAAGGAAAGGGTGTGTGGTTCAAGAGAGCCTAAAGGATACATAAATATATTTTTATATATAATGATAAATGTTTTTTGGAAAAAAAAAAAATTACAGTGAGATTAGTCTCCTAAAATTAGATACATTAATTCATCCTCAGTATAAATCAGCATACTGTACTAATTATTTTCCAACATATATTGTATGAAGTAAAGTGTATGACAGTATTGGTATTCAATAAAATACATGCTACTTTGATAGTTGTCTTTGAAACTCTTGCTAGCCCTCTCTTCTATATTCATTGGTAAGAAAATGTACTTGAAATCTGTTCTACACACTCTTGGTGTACCCAGAACATACAGTTTTCAGCACAGTGTGACTAGATGCTAGTGGGTCTGTTAATTGCCAGCCAAAGGAGACTGGGATCACAGAAAATAACAGTAATGTTTTTTTTTTTCTTTTTCCTGAGCTAAAATAAAACTATGTAGAAACATAACATTTTAGTATTGAGCAGATTTTTATTTATCCAGCAGTACTGAAGGAATCCAGAAGAAAGACACTTTATTTATGTCCGTGCAGTTGTACCTAAACATTGCCTCCATTTGATGGTTATATTGCTAAAGGTAGCCCGAAGAGGAGTCGGGCTTATGTGCTTGTGAAACTCGCAGCTGTGGAGCTTGCCAATAGACGCGAGACTTAGAGTGTCAGCACTTTCAAGGTCTTGCAGTAAGTCGTCGTGATTGTGAGCTCCTTATTTTGATTTTTTTTTTCCTTTGGTACTCTAAGTAATTTTGGATTAAAAAAAAAAAAAAGTTATGGTAACAATCCTGTGAAATAAGAGTTCCTGTTTTTTTTTTTTTTTTTTTTTTTTTTCCTTCCCCTCTCTGCATCCCAGGCAAGTCACTCATTTTTGTAGACCTTGGTTTTCAACCTGTAAAACAGCAGGGAAAATACTTCACAAGAGAACCGTACGCATTAATGCTTACCTGTGCAGCTTTGGAGTTAAGCAGTGATATTCGGGTGATACCTTTGAGGCGGCATTTATAATTTAACTTTTTTGTGTTGCTGCGTATACTTAGCCTTTACTGTGGTTTGGCAGTATGTTCCTATCATTAGTCATTCAATATGATATAAGGAGAGTTTAAGGAAAAGGAACTGCATTTTAAGTTGTTGAAGGAAGGGGTCTCTTTTGTTGAGGTTTCACAATTCAAAAACTTTAGTGGAGGTTAAACAGCTGCGAAGAAAAAAAAAATCCTCGTACTAGTCAAATGATTCTAAGCTAAAAAGGAAAGAAAACAACAAAAAAAAATCCTCATCAAGTTCTTTGGGAAACAGAAAAGGAGGAAAAAGTCTAAGGAAAGCCAAAATGGCTAACGTTACAGTTGTCACAATTACTCATATCCTGTGCTAGAGATTGAGGAAGCTAGGTAAAAAGGAGCCAAAACTGGTCTTGAATCTTGTGGATATAGCTTCTGCTCATGTCAGTGTTGGCACCTGAGTCTCAGTTTAAAATCTGGCCTCACTCTTTACAAAAAGCTATATTTAATCACTTACTTAAAAAATCAAATGGGAAAGGGTTCCATGCACTTTATAAATGAGATCATTTTTTCAGACATTTGCAGGAAATCAAAAGTTATGTTTTTATTAAAGATATTCTTGAATTATTTATGGCGTATAGTTATGCTTAGTTTTGGACAATTTCAGGAAAACGCTTTCGCTGAAGTACTTTTTTATATTACTTGTTAGCATATTCAATTAATTGTATATCTTGCAGACAAACAGTAAGGCTCCTATTTATTAGCCATCTCACTGACATTGAGACTACTCATGTAAGTGTTGAGCAGGGTTTGCCTCTCTTAAACGGCTTTTTTTTTTTTGTAAAAATATATTAAGTAACTGTGCAGAATATATTATTTATAGCATTTTTTCGTCCTGTAAGTCTTAACACAATTCTGTGCATGACTAAGGCATTTGACAATAGTCACAATAAAATGGTTCAAAATATTCCTAAAATGTGTTGTAGAAAACTGTGTGGTATCTATGAAATATATGATAATGTGGCTTAGAAGAGAAGTTTTATCATACTTGGTTGAGACAATCCTAATACCCATGTGTGGTTTTGAGTATGCACACAAGTGCTCACTCTGTAGATATTCAGTTTCTGTTTTTAACATTTGTTTCACTTACATCCTCTATTCTGATTATTTACTGTAAAGCAGTCTTTGTTTCATTGATTTCTGCCTGTCTACCAAGGAATAAAGTTTGCTCTTCTAACGCACACATCTGTCAGTACTGTACCAAGAGTCAATGCCACAAGAGAAAAATTGAAGAAATGAAAACAAATAAGTTATAAAATAAAGTGACAATAATGTGCAGTAGCATAAAGATTGCTTTGGGCTGCTTTTGAAAAAGACAGCTAATGACTTGCCCTGTTGGATGGTATGAGAATGGTGCAGATTCATGTCTCCGCATTTAGTACGTAAGTTAAATATAAGAAAGGCAGTGTAAACTGGAGGTCAGAAATGGAGAGCGCACAGAGCATGCTTTTTTAATTTTTCTTTTTTTTTTCCCCTCTGCTCTGACTTTGGACAAGTCGCATTATGAGCTAAATTCTGCATTTTTACGTGGTGTAGCTTCTTATAATAAGGCTGTCACTGGAATTAGAGTGCTGTGAGTGAGACTGGTCGAATCAGGTCCAGAAATATTACTGTGTTTTGTTTTATTTCACGTGGCTGCTGTTGTTAATTTGTGAATCTTTAAATTCCTCAGGAAAAATATTAGAATAATAACTTCAGAACATTTATTAAAAATGTACATGTTTTTGAAAAACAAAACTAATTTTTTTAATAAACCTGATCTATGCGGTAGAATTTCAATAACAAGCACATATATGAAATTGTATTTACAGAGACAACTGGTAGCGTGCGTGTTTAACATTTATGAATACTGGCCTAATGCTGCTGAAGTATTCAAGTCCCTTTTAAGATTGTAATTGAAGTAACATGATATAAATGTAAACTTTAGCTTAGAGCACACAGAGCATACAAGACAGTTTGACACCTTCATTTCAGCAGTAAGAAATTACCATTGTCTCTCGTTTCTTGCTTCTAGCTTGTATGACCAAGCCAAAAAGTAATTATGCAATTAGGGTTGACATACTGGTTCCTGTAATATTTTTTTCTCTTAGTTTTTGGTGGCTTATTTCTACTTCAGACTTTCCAGTCCTTTGTAATTCATACCGAGATGTCCATTTTCATTGCAACAAATTTACTCATGAAGATTGCAAGTCTTGCATAATTTAATGATGAAAAGGCAGCATTTCATTTTCTCCAAATGTAGTTATTTGTAGATTATGGATAAACATTTGTGTAGCTAATACAGTTGTTGTTAAAAACTTTGTTCAGCATTCAAGTTGGTGACAAAACTTGTTATGCACAGGAACTGAGAAGTGTTTCTTTGTAAATTACTGCAGGATTATACATTTTGAGTAGAGAGATATGCAGCAACGTGCGACTGCTTATCCATGGGGGCCCCGCTCTAGATCAGGCAACAGTTATGGTCCTTGTGTTCTGAATGGGTAGGATATAAGTCATTAAAGTTTTCCAGTTCGTATTGACGCTTGGTAGGGTGCACAGTTCAGCCTCTCTTAGGGTGAGAGAGATTGAAATCGTGTGTTGGCCCTCTGTCTAGCTTCAGGTATTTCACAAGAGCAGGTCAGCCGAAAAGCAACTGTGCTACCCTTCTTGTCCTCAGCTCAACTTGCTTTCTTGTGTCTTTTCCTAATTTCTGGGATTTGCCATGCGGTTTGAGTCCTGTAATTCTCTATCTTAAGACTTGTCTTCCCTAGGAACGTACAGGGACAGTTGTGCCTTATTTCTTGCTTAATTATGCTTGGGACTTCCCCAGGGTTGTGTAAAAGCAGTGCTGTATGCTGTCGTTAATCTATTCTGTGGGCTTTTTGATTATTTAAAAAAAAATTATGCAGTTTTTAAGCATTCCTACACTGTATAGAATAACATGATAACTGGGCAGGGATGCTTGCCAAATTTTAGGTCTAGGGCTAGACCCCTAGTGCGTGTTGAAGTTCCCCCCTTCACCACCATACCTAAACTGACTGTTCAGATTTCTTCCTGGGGGATGTCATTGCGTTTGATCAGGACGCAGGAGCTTCAGCTCATCTTGGAGCATAGTCTGTCATTATATAAAATACAATGGAGGGCCGGGAAGGAAGTATAGTGAATTTGCTGGTGACAAGCCAAGTAGAGGTGGTTTGCCAAGTATTAATCATTTGTATAAAGCTGCATCCACTGTTCAGCCAAATGAATCTGTTCTGCCTTGGAGTCTCACAGTGACAGCATCAAGATATTAGTACTTTTGTAATAAAGTTATTACTTATTACATGCTCTTTAAGTTCTTGCTACCTTTTTGTGTGTCTGGTACCTCTAAGAAGGGACTTCTCATCTCCTAAAATTGCCCTGTACCAGTTTGCCACTTGGAGGCCTATTTAGATTATGTCGTTTTAGGTTTAAAATAGACTTTGTGCTCTTTAAAATGAATTCTTCCCCTCCCGCCCATCCTCTTTGGTATGTCACTAGCTTGCAGTATCTTTACTGCAAATCAAGGCTTGTGACTTTCAGCGGTACTGTGTTTCAGGGGACGTTTCGAAAGAAAAAGACAAAAGGAGAGGGAAGCTTCTTGTAAAGGGCTACTGCTGTTTTGGCCAGGCTCTTAAATCATGGATTGCAGTACGTACTTTCTCTAAACACAGATAAAACAGCTAAAAGTTACTAGAAAGAAATATCTTTCCCTGATTTGGAAACTAAGCGCAGAATGCGAGTTTTCAAGCAGGAGCCATACTTAACGTTGTATTTTTTTCTGATGGAGCTTATACCAGCATTTTCCTTAATTATTCTTGATGTTTTGCCCATTATACCATTAGCTTCTTTAGAGGACAAAGATAAGTTGCCGGTATCCACCAGAGCAAAGTGCGAAAGCATTTAATTATTGATATCTTAGTAACCAAGCGTCCAAAATGATGTTGTCAAAATCCATAACGATCAGACAGAAAACGTATCGGCTTGTTGTTGAAAAATACGTCTCGGACTGTGTGGTACCTGAGCGCATGCAAACCCAAGAAATTAAGCTACTGGTTCCTGCTACTTCCAGTATGTAACTGCTTTATCCAGCATGCCCTGCATTTTAAAAGTCTTATTGTTAATGTTTTCCTCATTTTTAATTTTCACCTTTTCTTGACTGTTAATCTAATACGCATGTTTCACTGAAAGAACTCGTGCGTTCTCACTAGATCGATCCACTAGTAAGTTAAGCAGCCAAGAACGGTCTAAGATAATAGTAACAGCTAGCTGTCTTCATATTCTTCGTCCCTTTAAAACGCAGGTTTCGTGAGTAGAGTATAATCGGTGGCCGTTTGGGACATGCTCTCCCCACAGTCTGCAGCAGGAGGGAGGTCCTGAGTCGCTGGGAGCGAGAGGGCTCTGGAGGACGTCGCCGCCCTGCGCCGAGGGGCCGCTGGCAGCCTCCCCCAGCGGGAGCCGGGGCTGCGTCCGAACCCGCGAGGCCGCGGCGGCTCCGCGGGGAGGTAAAGCAGCCCCGGGGACAGCCTGCGAGTACCGGTTGTCGGAGCGCTCGCCTGGGCGCGAGTGAAGGGGGGGAGCGCCGAGGAGGGCATGCAGCGTTGTTCTTGCGGGCGTTGCACGTCCTGTGGACTTACACCTGGCAGCCTGCCACGTGCCGCCTGAGAGCGCGCCCAGGAAAGCCGCTCCTTCGCATCTGTCCCCTTGCTTAAGCTGATGCAGTTTCACAGACCCAGAGATCTTCAGTTATGTGACGTGTTTCCAGAGTGGGTCCTGTCCCGGGCACGTGGCCTTACTGCTCCTTTTGGCTCCTCTTTCCTCCCCTGCGCCGCAGCGTAGGCGCCTGAGAGCCGAGACCTCAGGCAGCAAATGAGTCTGTGAACAAATAAAGCGGGGAAGTTCTCGGAGTATATATTGAAATAATTGAAAGTTACTTGAGTATATATTTAGTCTACAGCCAAATTAAAAAAAAAATAAAAATAAAAAGTAAAATTCCCTTGCTGAAGTACTATTTACCATTAATATATTTAATTAAAAGATACTTCTGTGTTCCATTTTTCACTCCCTCACAGGTGCCAGAGCTTTCATGTTTATTAATAGCATTAGATCAAATAATGCAGATGTTTGATTTCAGACACTGGGACATGTTGCAGGTTAGTCTTTCTAGAAGGATACATTAACACTATTTTGTTTTTCTTTGTGTCATAAAGTGTTTTATGAACCCCTTTTTAAAATAGGGATGGCATTGTAAGAAAGAATTAAATTTCGAATTTGCCTACGCTTTGAAGAGTTTTTGCTAGTTTTTTTCCCAGCAAAGCATCTTAATGTGTAAGATATCCTTATAAGATTGTTGTATTATAGGCTCTGCATTTCACAGAGACAAAGCTATTTCATATTCTTTTCCTCCATATACCAGAGGCTTTACTTGCTTTATTCAGTGATTATGTCTCATAGCTTAAATGCGGGTATTTAATTTGTACCGCAGTGATCTATATCTGAACTTGCTGTTGTTACAGGTATAGAGAGATGCTTATGAAATGAGAGGTCACTGCTGCAATACCCACGTACAGCTACTGCACGCCAAATATTGTAAAATGTGCCTGTGTACGGCGTGTAGCGCAGTAGGTGACTGGAAATAATCTTTTGGGCTTTTGGCAAATAACGTTTAAGAACAGTGATTTAGTTAATTATTCTTTTTTAAAATGCGTAATTGATGATATCTGTGCAACGTTTAGGGACATCTCATCAGCATTTTTCTAACCGTTCCTGTGAGGAAAAATACTCTCATAAAACTGTGATTTCTTTGCTGTCTCTCACACAAAAATGTCAGAATCAGCTCATTTATCTGGGATTATTCTTTGCATGTCTCCAGAGGTTTGCCTTCTTTATGATCTCCTAAATGAGTAGTACAGTATACTTTTCACCAAAAGCAAATATAGCCCTTGTTTATTAAACTTTATCCCCATACCCTACCTCTCCAATTTTCTTTAAACCTATAATATCTAAAAGACACATAATTGATGCCATATGGATATTGCTATGTGTTAAAGTAACAGGCTATACATAGAATTTAACAGCAGTTATCGTTGCTACATTATTTCTTATGTTTCCTTTGATGTCCTGCTTCTTGATAGAGAATGGGGTTATTATGACATTTCTTTATGTTTGAACTTACAGTTATTCCTTATTTTTATTGTAGTGGTAACCAGATGCCCTGTTCAGAATCAGGGACCCATTGTACTAAATAAAGTAGAAAAATATATAAGGACATGGGCTTTGCTTTGAAGAGCTTGCAGTATAGTCTAGTCAACAGTATTTAATTCTCTCAAAGTATTTAACCTCTTTTTCTTATTATGAAAAATAAAACTGAGAAACAGTTTGTGTAATATCACGTTGTGAGGTGAAGTAGAATATTTTGACAGTGAGCATTATCTCAGCAAAACTTCCTGCAAGGTTTTCTTGCTGTGTTCAGGAGCTTATTTCCTAGCTGTAAAACTCTTGGCTGAAGGCTGGCGTAAGACAGTATGAAAATCCTACACTTAATTCTTAATATTTTTTTATCTGATTCTGAAAGATTTTGGTACCCAGATCTCACTGCGAATTCCATAGGAACCTGGGCACTTAACTTCCAGGGACCTTTGAAAATCCCAACTTCAAAGGAAAAAGACGTTCTTGAAAATGATGACGATAAAGGTGAGGTTTACAGTTTTCAGATGAATGATTGTGTTCACATAGTTTATTTAAAAAAAAAAAAAAGACCTTGATTTTTACAAACCGTCACGTTTCAATTCTTGCTGTACGTATTGTTTGAGTAAAGTGTGTAAGGCTTTTTTTGCTTTTGTAAACGAAAAGGCTTGGCTTGTTTAAGTGTGGCAGTACAAATTCACTAATCACTGCTGTCAAGGCCCTACTTTGAGTAACGCTGAGCGGCTGAAGCCTGTAGCTCCAACGCTTGCTAAGGAAATGAGCATACGACAGTTGGGCGATGATGAGAAACGTGCCCATGTCTCCCTCTCTCCTCACCTGTTCCTTCAGTGGGCTGCAAAGCAGGACTTGAAACCCAGCTCCAGCCTGCTGTGCCTCGCGTGCTCCTTCGAGGGTATGTGGAACGAAAGAGGCCGAAATCTGAGCGTTTTGGGTTAGAACTGAAATCCACCTGATGACAAAATGTGTGGATTTATCACTGTTACTAGCTTCACTGAAAAAAAAGTTGAAGTGTTGAGTGAGTGAGGACCAGTATTTCCGACAATGAACATGGGAGGACGTGCACCCTTTTGTCACACACTGCTTTTTTTTTTTTTTTTTTTTTTGGCTTGAGAATGCTACTCAGCACTTGAAGATCATGCACACAATATATTGCTTTTGTTTTTCCAGGGGCTGTCAATATGTCAGTGATAACTGCACACATATGCAGTAGCTGTGTAACTGTATTGCATATTACTACAGATGGTTGCAAAGAATTTCAGCAGTGTCAGTTAATTATAACATCACGATATGAAAGCCAAAGTCTCTGCTGGTATGCAACTCCGTTAAAGTCGGTGAAGCTACTTTTAGACCTACGGGGAACTTGACGCAAAGGTATATAATAGAGCTTATTGGCTATTGCAGTAATTCTGGTCATAGAAAGAGAAAGCGAGAGGGATGAAATGGATTGGCTAAAGTCCTATAGCAAACCGGATCTTGGAGTAAACTTGAGAATCCTGACTCTCATTCCAGATTTTTTACTGCTGTCTCACCAGCTCATGTCTGTGGTAGGGTGTTCCTCAAAGTATTTCTGACCATAGTAATGTAATATAAAAACTTAATGTTTTATTCAGGCTGTGCACGATTCATGGGCCGAACTCCTCAAGCTTTCTGCTGAGGATACATAGCAAATGTCACAGCTGAACTCTGATCGTTTCTGTATTTAAAGCTTCTTTTAGTTATTTCCATAGTTTTGAAAGTTCCTTTTCTTAATTGTAATTCCTTGCTCTCCCTGTAGCTCTTGCATTAAAAAAAAAAAAAAATTGACTAACTTTCCACCTCAGAAGATAAAAGTGGAACTATATGGTTTTATATTCATACTTTAAAAAAAATGAAAATGGTGTTACCTTCATTCAATCTAAAAATACCATATTATTAGCGTGATATCAGAAGAACTTTGGGATAAAGTTTAGCAAATTAGTAAATTACAGTGGTGGCTCTAACTGAGAAACTTTTACAAAATAGCTTTGTATTTAAGTTAACTTTCAGTGAACTTCAAAGTAACTTGAGTATTTGGCAGCAGGGAAAAAGCAGTTGCCTGTTACTTTGTAACATGCCTCGTGCTCCAGGTGATGGTCAGGACTGTTTGAAAAAAAGAAAAAAAAAAAAAAGAACACTTAAAACTGAGACTAGAAGACAGGACCTTTCGGCATCCAAAAGGCAGGCCTTTTTGGTATAAAATAAGGAAGATCTGCTTTTCCAGGAGGGAACTCTAAGCTGAGTTTCAGCTGGCTGTCAAATGGAAAACTGTGCCTTCCCCCTGTGTCTTTGCAGTTCCCTTCCAGAGTCCAGGGGGATTTCTAGGCTAAAATAAGTTGCCCATTTTCCCCCAGACTTTGCAGAAATACTTTTTGCCTTTGACATAGGCCTAGTATTTTCAAGCAGACCAATTTTGCTGTTCGTACAGTTTGAGGGGAGGGAGGAAAGGAGGAGCTAGAAATAGAGCTTATAGTGGAACCTGGGTATGTTCCTAACCATGGTGAGACGCTTATCTGTCCATTATGTTGTGGGCTAATGTTAACTTCTGTGCTGCCTTTGTAATGTATTACATTAAGCTAAATGAAGCTATTGTGCGGTGTGTCAAGACATAGTCACGTAGGTTGCCTCGCTATCTGCTCCTGTTACTATTGTATGTGATGGACTTCAATAGCGGTGAAGGGCTCCTGGAGTCACTCAGATCGATGGTATACGTTTTTGTGCCTCATCCTGGAGTCCTGTTGCGTTTCAGACTTCCAGCAACTTCGCTGGAAGTTACACAAGTACAACAGCTACCCGTTTGGGCTCGTAAATACTAGCTGGATAGGTGTGTTTATAACAGGCCTCAATGTTGTTAAATCTACCCTTTTGATCATTGGTGGTGGATGCGGGGGTAGATGTTTCCCCAGCCTGGTCCCGGTGACTTGGCCGTGGATGTGGTAAATGGAAGAGAAGACTTCTGCCTTTCTGACCCCGGAGAGCTGCTGTGCTTTTACCAGCACGGTCGAGGGCAGCAGCCGGCCCACACTCCCCGCAGGTGTGTGCACGCGCGTGGGCATGGGGGGATCGCGCGCGGCCCGCGCTCTCCCACCTGCGCCGATGGCCCCGGGCCGCCGTGCTCTGCAGGGCCGCCTCTGCCCTGCGCCCTGCCCGGGCCCCCGCTGCCGGCTGTGTGGGCAGGGAGGTGAAAGGCATGGTTTGCCTTCCAAACTTTAGCTCTGTGCGTGCACATATATGTGCTAAAAAATCTGTAAACAAGTATTTACGAGAGTGCTGCGCTGGCTGCAGGCACGCTTTGCAGGGAGAGGTGGTGCCAATGCTCTGCTGCCTCAAAGCTCCTTCCGCTGGTGTTCAAATCCACGTAGCGCCAAATGGCTCTCACTGTTTTAATATAAGCTAGCAATACTCTGGCTCATGCTTTTTAAAAGTCCTTTAACAGAATTTGACAAAATACAAGATTTGGGAAGGCACAGATGCATCCAGATTAGAAGAAATTTCTCATCTTTGTTTAAACCTAAGATTCTCTATTCTAAAATTACATAATATTTTACAAATAAGGTTTTATATATGTTATATTAAGGTGTGCATGTTATATGAGTAGCTTCTGCAGTGGTTCATACGTACAGTTTTCTGTTTTGCAAGATGAACATAAAATATCCCCTTCTTGCTCTCCTCCTGTTTATCTAAGCGCAATATGATACTGCTGCTCTATCAAGATGGGTTGTGATTCATACCAAGATGAGCAAGGAAGTTTGAAATTCAAAGATTACCTTGCCTTCATCTGTGTGCGTACCAAGTTATTGACCCCTCTATCCCTGCAGATGAATTTATACATAGCACAGTTAATATATGCTGTGATACTGATAATCCAAAATTGCTAAATTTTCTAGATGGCATTTTTCTGTTTGTTTGAAAATTTGCTGCAGTGCTTCAGTGATGCATAAATATTTGGGATTCTCTTTCAATTCTTTTTTCCCCCCTTTGAAAACAGTTATTTCTTTAGAACATTATTTAGAAGTCCGAAAATTAAATTACTTTAATATTTGTGGGCACATTTTCTGTTGCCTTCTCAGCTGTGTTTCTTTAATGACAGCATGACTGGTTACTTTTAGAAATCATAGGAAAAGTGAG
>NC_090951.1:13565072-13570072 GCF_040807025.1 Struthio camelus
TGAGCGCTGAAGATGAGTAGCAGTAGCATGGCAGGAGTGGGAGAGAGCCCACAGATCAGAGATGCATGCGGGTGCAGCGTGTCCTGTGTTTCCATCTGGATACTGGAGTAACACGTTGATGCGATTTACTCTCAGGGCAGCTGGGGAGTAAAATAAGGCAGTGATTGCCTTCCTGTCCTGAAGAAAGTGCTGTATTCTGTGTGTTTTGGCGCTAAGCGGGAGGCCTTTGCAGGGGGCAGTGGGGGGCGATAAACAGATGAGTCAGCCTTCTGTGTCCAGGTGCCTTACTCATTTCCTAGATGCCATGCTGCAACACATTCAGACATTCATCAAGTTACCAAACACTCTACAACAGCAACAGAAAGTCAATGAAGGTTTATATGTCATTGCTAGTTTCCCGAGTATCCAGGGAGTGATTGACTGCATTCACATTCCCACTGTGGCACCAGTAGATAATGAGATGTATAGGAGCAGGAAGCCTTTCCACAGCATGAACACGCAGGTAGTGAGTGGTGCCAGGAACATTATTACTAATGTCCATGCCAAATATCCTGGATCCTCACAAAATGCTTTCATATTTCAGTGCTGAGCTAGATCGTGAAATTATGGTTGCCTAGATATGGACAGCTGCTTTGGTAAGTATGTTGTAATTTGGAGATTAAATACTTTTTATATAACTGATAATGCCTTATTAAACAACTTACCATTTCATTAACATATATCCATTGATGTTACAGGTGATAGCAGCTTTTCTTTTGAAGAATGATTTTATGGTCTTTTGTTTACGAATCTGCCAAATTTTAGGGCAAATAAATAGAACGAAGTGGAATACCTGGTTGGAAGGACTACTAGAGATTGTTTTGAGATGAGTTATTCTAGCTCATGTGCGTCACAGTACGTTTAAGGTTTTACCTTTGGAGCTACTTGAGGTGTAAACAAGAGGTTGGACAAAGTCCGACGTTGTGGTGTTAGAAGAGGTGGCCAGGCGTACGCGGCAGCGGCGGGCAGCATGTCTGACAGAAAGAGGAGAGGGAGGAAATGAAGTCTGTTTGCATAGAAAGACCCGCCGTGTTTCTTCCTGTGAAAACTACCATTTGACTGGGGAAAGGGGAGAGGAAGGATGAATAAATAGTCTAGGGATCTTGGGGAGAGAGAGGGGGAGAATTGCAAAGGAGTCCAGTGCACCAAAACTGAACTCAGATCGCTCAATGAGACAGTTAGGAGATACCTTTGATGATGAGACAGGGTTTGGTGCCTGCGCACAAGCGTGCGTTGATTTTACTAAAGCCATGTTTTTAAACCAGTTTAACTCTGACCGCTGTAATGTTAGTCTAGTACAACTTGTATTGTGCTAAATCAAAATAGAGCATTCTTGTACTGAAATAAGGTTGGCAATTGCTGCAATTTAGCTGTAACTGGTTAAAAATAAATCTCAGCTGGAAAAGTGCAGATGGACGTGCAGTTAGGACCTGAGGAAACGCTCCCTTTGCCTTTAAAGAGGCTGAGCAGTAAACAGAGGAAGGGAGTGACTTCGCAGAGTGGGGTTAAAACCAGGCAGTTTTTAAATCTCTGTCCAAGGATAGTACTGCTCACAGAAACTGGCTTTGATTCTGCTCCACGGACTTGGCAGAGAGAGAAAGTAGCTTTTGAGGATGCTTCTCAGTAAACTTCGGCAGTTTGTATCTGGGATTAGCCATCATTGTGTTGCTTCACTTTCTTTAATGTAGCTGACGAACTCATTTTCTAAATGGGGCATTCCCTTTCAGCTATGTCCCTTTATAGTTAAACCTTAGTACATTATCCCATGCCAAGAAAAGAAGTCTCTATTCACCAAGCCTGGCTGTTCCCTTTAGGATCGTTGCTGCATTGTTCACTTATCTACCTTCTCAAAAGAGGGTCAGAAACCTCTGCCTTTGGCGGGGGGGGAAAAATGCTGCGAGTGACTTGTTTGGACCTGAATGCCTGCTCACATGGTATTAATGGGACTTTCTGGTGCAATTTTCCGTCTCTGTTGTAGAGCCTCCCGAGAGATAAGACTCTAGAAATAAGAGCCTTGTGTGTGTGTGTGTGTGTATGTTTTTTTTTTTCCCCCTGATATAAACTAAGGGGGCTTGTTTTCATGTGTTTAGTGTGTGACTTGCTCAGTGTTGTGTGGAGTTAGCATCTGAAGGGGTCCTCCTCATAAAGCGAGATCGATCCTACGTTTGGTTTGAAAAGCAGTAATAGGTGAGGATCTTCCAAGTTACTGCTTGTCACAGTGCTTGCTTATACCTGTTTTGACTCCTGTCTCTACTGAGAATTTCTGGACAGTGAAAAACAAAACAAGAGAGAAGTTAGTACTGTGTGCATCTTTCCTCTTTTCGGTACATGTCATCAATAAGCTAAATGTCATGATGAAGTCTACTTGAAGGAAGCGTTATGCTGAAGGCATAATTTCTAATGCATTAGAAGAAGAACATGCCCTATTGCAACAGGAAAAGGCTTTGTTGCCAAATGTACTTGAATTTTATTAAGTCCTACCATCTGTTTTCTTTGTAACATTCTTAGTTTCTTGAAAAAAAGATCTAGGTGGTTTTCATTTCTTTTTTAATACTTTAAAATTCCAATTCTTTCTTTTTGTTTCCAGTTTTCTAATGTTGATGTTTCCCACGCGGATACCTTGAGTTTCTTTGCATAGCCATGTTCCAAGAGAGCCTAGGTGCTTGTAGTTGCTCTCTTTGTAGCATAAGTAGGATCCATCTACAGGGAACTGTAGGATCGTGGCTTCTTTTTTCAAGCTACTCTTAAATTTGTTCCAGCATGTCTTCCACCTTTTTCTTAATATGAGAATTTTTAGGCCACCAGAAAGGCTCCATTTTTTTTTTTTTCTAAATGACTTTCTTTGATGATGAGACAAAGTATATTGCAAATACTGTAGACAGTGTGCATTTCTGTAAAAGAACATGCCCCTCTTCCATTGTTTTACATGCTTTTTTAATATTTTAGGGCTTGTCTACAGAGAGAGATTATATCAGGTTATGGTAGGGTGGGAATTTAAAGTAGCAATTTTCAAATTAATTAAATTAATTCAGAATAAAACATTCCTATTCTGGCACAAATTAATCATGAATAATTAATTACAAATAATTAATGAGTAACTGTTCGGTATTTACAAGCCCTTAACAGTTTCAGTTCTCTCCCAGAGTCTCTGTCGGAGATCTGTTTACTGGCAGCAGCACCCCTAGCCTGCGTAAGAACAAATAAGACAAGTACAAAATGAAGGAACATAGTACGTTTTGAATCATCTCCCTCAGATAGCTGTTCTCCTAGTCGAGGAGGGTGATGGTACGTGCGATTCTACTCTCCAGCCGTGTTGTTTTTGCAGCATCTCCCCACAGTGAATGCTTGTGGAGAATTTATGGACCGACTGCCACACGTTTTGCAACACGAAGTGGGCAGGCTCGTTTTGTGCGTGTTACTGTAGTGTCCTGAGACGGTGCTGCGGAAGCAGAGCGGCTGCCAGCGCGCTGCCTCGCGGCGAGGGCAGAGCTCGGGGCAGGACCTGCGCCCTGCGCTCGGCGCTCCGGCTGCGCGCGTACCGGAGGCGGCCTTCGACGTAGCTCTTGTCTTTTGGCACGGTGTTTTGAATATTGCTCTACGCCTCTCTCTGGTGAAGATAAAAGGAAACTTCATAGATAGTAGTTGGCGGAAGATTGCATGCGGGAGCTGGAGTTTTAGCCAGGATGCTGTGAAGGGGTTCAGGGCCGCGGCCAAACACAGCGTGTTAATTCTTAGGTACGCGGTTCGCCGGTGCGCGGGGGCACGGGACCAAGCAGTTTGTATGAGCGGTGCTGTCTCTACACGTACGCACGCCCAGAGCGTACTTTGCTAGAGACCTGAATGCACACGCGTATGTGCAGCTCAGAAAAATACCGATAGTTGGCTTGTTGCTTATCCTTTCCAGAAACCCTGCTCTCACTCATAAGCCCCCTGCTAGCAGAGAAAGGGCTCATCCGTTTCCTCTATTGTTACTTTATTAAAGATACAATAAACTCTCTCCATGATTTTATCTGTTTGTCGTAATGTCTAGCAGCACTGCATTCGGATATGAGCTTGTGTGCAAAGCTATAAATGAAGGATAAACCTGATTCCATTGTTGCAATGCGTTGCCAACACAGCGCTTAAACACCACCCACCATTGACAAACAGCCTGATGGTCACATCTGCATGTCAGTCCCATAAAAAGAAACCCTGAGACTGTCAGAGTGTGAGGCAGAGCATTAGTGATTTCAATTCTGTTTTATTTTCAACTTGAAATGGAGGAAAACAGACAAAAAACAAATAAGAAAGCTAAACAGTTGCGTGAGAGCTAGCAATTTGCTGGGCTCCAAGTGACAGACACTGTATTATCATAATTGTCTCTCCTACATGATAGGACAGAAAAATAATAATGTCATTTTATTTATAGCTGGGGTGCCCCCTTTATGAGAGTCATACAAGTTTCTGCCAAGTGGAGTAGGTCAAATGACATCTTTTGATCAGGCCTGTCCAAAGAGATCAAAGATGAATGGCAGGTAATGGATATCCAATGACAAACCAAATCTAAAACAGAAATAAGGCTGCCAGAGTCTGCCAGTTACCCATTAAAGGCTCACCTAACTAAGGCAGGCTGTTTGACATGTTAGCCGACCACCTAAATCAGCCAAGCGTAGGTGCTAAAATTGTGTATTATCATTGGAAATGGCTATTATTTCCTCAGTAACATTTCTGTTAAGGCTTTGTTTGCGTAGGGCTGACCTGCAGTCAGAAGAAGTAGAGTCCTGAGTGAAGCAAAGCCTTCAGGCTCTCAGCAGGTCAGAGCTGTTCATAACCATTATCTAGTTTTAATTGTTTCTTTCTAATAGAGAATTGACATCTTCTTTTGATTCTGCAGAAAGCTGCTTTTTCTCTGTAGGTAGAGTCCTACATCTTTTTATCATCAGAATGTGCAAGATGAAAGTCCATAAGCAATGTCACTATAA